>NC_133658.1:550945760-551036935 GCF_037893015.1 Macrotis lagotis
TAACAGATTTGTAATTGGAAACAGTAATCCTTTATACTGTTTAATTTTGTAGAAATGACTGCCCCTGTGATAAAAATTGAATCCTATTATTCCACTGGGGCTTTTTTAGATTTTTTGCAAGGCAATGGGGTTAAGAAGCTTGGGCAAGGCCACACAGCTAGGTAATTTTTAAGTGTCTGAGGTCAGATTTGAACTCAGGTACTTCTGACTTGAGGGTTGGTGCTCTATCTACTGTGCCACCTAGCCACCCCAATTGTTCCATTGCTAATGTAAATTCAGAACTTCTCCTCCTCATTCCCATTCCCCCAACTTCCAGTTTTTTAACCTGGTTTCAGTCACATAGAGGGGGAGGGATTTCGGCTTTGTACACAGAAAATGGGCAAGATTTTAAAAGATTGGACTAAACTTCCCTCATGGTAAATTGCTCCAGTCTTAGCCCAGTCAGCTCTCTCTCTCTCTCTCTCTCTCTCTCTCTCTCTCTCTCTCTCTCACACACACACACACACACACACACACACACACACCCCTAGTCTTTTTTTCATTCTCCTGTCTGTTAGCAGTTTACAAGGTATTTGCTTGAAAATAAAGAAAAGGAAAGAAATTAAATTCTATACTTTGCAGGCATGTATAATAAGTACTGAGCTGTTTTTAAATCTCAGGGCTCTGTGTGAATTCTTTCATTATTTAAGGCCTCTCAATCTTAAATTGATGGCACCAATCCCTGGTGATATTATAAATGAAATTGCATTCTCTAGGTCCTAAGTGGAACCCATGGGTGGATTGTGTCATTACCGATGTTAATTGTTTTACAAAATTTTGGAAACAATCAATGCAATTCCATAAAGATGACATAGTTCTATATTATGATCATCTCATAAGTTTCAATATTTGGTTCAAATTCTTACTGATAAAAGTCTCACATAGACTGGAGAGGAAATGTTTACAAATAACTATAGAATTGCTCTCTCATTATCAATGACGTCTCTTATCTTATGGTTTGTTGAGACTGGTGAAGGAATTTATTGGTGATATTACAGAGCTGACCAGGTTGTACTGACACAGACTAAGTCAATATTTCTAGGAGACAGATTTTTGACATAGCAGACTGACATTTTTACACACAAAATATTTATGACTATTAATTACAACTTGAGAAACCAATTATTCATCATAAATATAGAATTAAAGAGTATCAGACTTAGACAGTTGACAGCAATCAATATTCTTGGAATTAAGAGATAGAATATCTCCTACAAGAAATAGCAGATAGGTCAGTGGTACTGAACCAAACAGCATATGGAAAGACTTGGGGCAGTGTTTAAGAATAATGGCAAAGTGAAGATATGTAATGTCATGAAGGTTTTTGAACACCAATCAGGGGATTTTGTAGTTTGTTGAGTGTATATGTAAGGTGATGGTGAAACAGCGAGACATGGACTTTACAGGAAGAAAATTTTGATAAATGATTGGAGATGGACTGGATTGGGGAGAGCTTTTTGTCAGGAAAGTAATGAATTCCTGCACAAAGATAGTGATGGAGGCAGAGGAGACAATGGTACAATTGAGTAGTGTTTGAGGGATTTCTTTGTTTTCTTAAGAATAAACATACCTAGGGGGAACCAGGTCACACAGTGGGTGGGCTCCTGGAATCAGGAGGATCTAAATTAAAATTCAGCATCAGACACTTTATACTTAATAGCTGTGTGACCTTGGACAAGTCTCTTAATTACGTTGCCCCACAAAAACCAGAAAAAACAAATAAAAAATTCCCCACAAAACTTGAATAAGTATTCCCATACCTGTGAGAAATGCTTCTTTTTAAATTTTCTAGACAATGATCTTGAATATTAATGCCATGTATTCATTTTGAATTAATTTTGGCATACAGTATAATATATTAGTATAATCTAATTTCTACCAGACTGCCTTTGAATTTTCTCCAAAAACCATTCATCAAATAGGAAGTTCTTTACTAAGTTACTGATACTTTCCAGTTTGTTTCATAATGTCTTAATGAGTTCAATTGTTTTTATTCTCTGTTTTCAGATCTAATTGATCTACTTCTCTTTTTTAAAATGATTCTAGATAGTTTTGATGCCTGCCTCTTCATAGAATATTTAGAAGTCAAAAAGTGCCATTCCCTCTTTATTTTCCCATTATTTATCTTAGTATTCTAATATATTTTTCCTATAAATTAGTTTTTCTATATTTAAAAAGTTATTTATTATATAGCAAAGTTTTATTGATTTTGCATTAAAAGTATAAATTAACCTTAATGTTACTGCCATTTTAATTATATTGCAATTATCCTGTCGTGAGCATTAAATATTGTTCAAGTTTACTAATTATTCTTTTATTTTTAAAGAAAAAATCAACTTTGTATTCAAATTTACACAAGTAATTATGTGCTTTGGCAGATTAATCTACCAATATTTATACATATTGTAATTATTTTTACTTAGTTTCTGCTTTTTTAAAATTTCCCTTTCTAATTTAAAAATCATTATATAGAAATGTCAATTTTATGTGTTTCTTTTGTTGCTTATAAGTTTACTGTATACAATCCTTCACAGCATGATGCTGACTAATCTTCCTACAATCTTTGGGTATTATTCCCTTTTCTAATAAACTGAACTCTTTCTTCCTCACCTATCATACTGTATATCCTCTCTCCATGAATCTGGAACTGACCAACATAATTATAGTGCACTCTCTCATTACCATTACTTTCTCTCCCTTTAAGACACTACTCAAGTATATTGTTCTGCATGGTGTCTTTCCTGGTCCTTCTATTTGCTTATGCTCTCTTTCTCAAACTCTGGTATTTCATTTATATTCATTTATATTTATTCACTTTATATTTATAATACATGTATTTATACGTTCCTTTTTATCTTCCCTAGTATGATGCAATCATTTGTGAGTAGAGTACTTTTTTCATGAGTAGAGTACTTTTTTTCTAGTTCCAACTTTGATTGACACAAAGTAGATACTTAGCAAATTAATATTGTTTCTTATTCTATTCAGAATTTCTATTTCTTTTTTGCAAGTCAACTGTGTTAAGTGACTTGCCAAAGGTCACACATTTAGGGAATTATCAAGTATCTGAAGCAGGATTTGAACTCAAGGGACAGTTCTCTATCCACTGTACCACCTACCTACCCCTTCCTTATTCAATAATTTTAAAGGATTCCATATGGAATGTAGATTAAAATGAATAGAAAGTGAACAGGGACAGACCATGAATCAGTATAGAGATACATTTTCTAACAATTAGAGTAGTACAAAACTAGAATACAGTTCTTGAGGAAATCATGAATTCTGACAATGGACATTTTAAAAGATTTTGAAGATGTCATATAGGTGATTCCTACTGTTTAGAGTTTGAACCTGACATGTATTTCCTTCATATTTCATTTCATTTAACAAATATTTATTAAACACTTAATATATATATATATATATAAAGTTTAATTATTTGTGAATTTTAATCTTTGAAATGCATCACAACTCTATAACTTCATGATTTGGTAACTATAGAAAACTAAAATAAACATAATTATAATTGTGAGTTTACTTCCAATTTCTTCAACTCAGGTTCAGAGAATCACAGAGGTTACATAATATTCTGATTATATTTGATGTTCTGGGTATGTCTTGTGAATAGATAGACTCTTCTCTTTTGAATTGACTGTCACCTTTGACAAGGACAACATTTACTATAAATAAAAAAGGCCTAGATATCATAAAGATATGAAATTCCAAATGCCAAAATGAAAAAAGTGGGGAAATATTGAATAGAAAGATGCATTTGACTTTTTCTGCATGAGATCACTGAATGCTTTTTAATTGTAAGGGGAGTAGGAAAGAAGTTTGGATTTGGGTGAACTTTATATTTTTGCTAATATCAATGATTTTAATTTAATAGGAAATATAAAGGATGTGAAAAAAAAGCAAAAAAAAAAAACCTTGTAAAACAAAGCTCAAAATCCAAGAATTCAAATCCTCAGAACACAAAACAGTCAAGGTAATTTTAGAACAGAAATTGCCAAAAGTATTCTACAGTCTTGCCAAGAGTTTAGAAGAAAAGCTATGGATTTGAAAAGATAGTCCACTACCTTGGAAATAGATATACAGTGGATTAAGAGAACAATTTGACTGTCACCTGTAAATTTCAGATTATGTATTTAACAGGAAAGTGAAGTAGAAAACTCAGGTGTTCTTGAGTGCTTGAAATTATCTGAATAATTACTTTAATTTTTAGTTTGTACTGTGAAGACCTAGTCCAAGAGTTCACTCAGCATACAGTTTACCATGAAAAAATGATGACAAAAAAAGAAGTAGAGGAGATTAAATTGACTTGGCCTGTGTGCTTGCATGACCAAAGAGATATATTCAGTGCTGTGAATTGATTAAATTCCTTGTTATTCCAATGATCCCTTCCAGCTCAAAAATATGACAAGTCTGTCAAAGTTCAGATTAGCCCTTGCTACTTATTTAGCAGGTTACTACAAGTTATTGTGGTGCAATTACTTGTGCTACAAGTTAATTGCTGTTGTAGAGAAATTAAGTGAGAGTAATCCTTTTTACAATGTTTACAAATGCCCAGCATTTTGTGCATGTGTGTGTGTGTGTGTGTGTGTGTGTGTGTGTGTGTATGAGAGAGAGAGAGAGAGAGAGAGAGAGAGAGACAGAGAGACAGAGAGACAGAAAGACAGAGAGAGAACTAGGATTGATATTCAGAACTATTATTTGAACAGAAGTGCTGATATCAGGTTTATGCAAAGTTTGAACAGGGTTAATGGACAGATGTTTTGCATGACCACTTTTCAGCTAGAACTTATCAAGTAATGAAAATGGATTTGAAAGGCAACTTTCCTCTGTTTTTTTTTTCCTTCACATGTGCACTACAGTTTAAAGCCCAGGAATTTTTGAATTTAAAAAAAAATTTATATAAAATTTGCACTTTCTAAGTACCAACAAGTTTGCCTGATTGCTTTTTTTTCAATAGAGAAGAAATCAAAACTGCAATTAGAGAACTACTATTTTCTTTAGATAAAAGAAACCTAAAATCTGGCATTTGTGTAAATATTTATTCAATGAATACAAGCTTCACATCTTTGGTAATTCTATTGACCTTCCTATTGACTTTATGGGTTAATTATTTGACCCCTTTATTTAAGAATATTTTTACTTGCCTCTCATCCTCAAGAAAGATGATTGCGTTGTATATTTTCATGTTATTAAGGAAGTGGTCTTGGGTTCTTTCCTTCTATCTTTCCCTCTAAATGAGAAAATTCTTAAGCAATTACTTGTGATAAGAACTTGGCCCATTATTATTAGAATCAAATGGGCAGTCACACTGGTCCTTTTATTTAGGTGAGCTTCTTGCACATGAAAATGAGCCTGTCATCCTGGGTACAGGTTTGACACCCCAAACTGTTTTTATTAACCTCATCTGTGACCTGAAAGAATTTCCTATGTGAACACCAAGAATGACAGGAGTATTAATCACCAATGAGACATATTTCTAGCTATAGAAAAGCTGTGAGAAGCTGAAGGGAGATCTATTAAATTGCATAGTACATATTTACCATCTGTGTAAGAAATTGAGGTCTTATTACTAACACCTTCATGCTACATGTTTACCTAGACAACTTTATTCCTCCCTTGACTACATTATGTATTTGATAAATACTGTCTAAATATCCTGGAGTAGAATAACTATTTGCTGTATTAAAGGGAAAGAAAAAATAAATTTTCTTAGATGAATAATATCCTTGTTTTTCCCATCTAGGGATCATGGAAGCAAATATTTACCAAGTTATCTTGTTATCTGATTCCATTAAAAATAAAATTCATTAATGATTATGGTTTCTTTAAAAGTGATTGTCATCAATAACTGCTACATATCAGATAAATAAATTCTTTCCATTTTTACCAATTGCATTCTAATGTTGGAGTGCTGCTGTTCAAGTTGGCAGATGGAATGAAGCTTGAGACCCACAACTGAGGAAAGTACTACTGAAAATTAGCTGATGTTGGTAAATTGAAAATGAGAAAAGCAAAGCATTATATTATTTTTGTAACCACAATTTTTTTAGTAAGGCTTATCTGCAACCTCAATGTGTCCATACACAAGCTAGGAACTTATTTTTATTTTTTTCCTTGTAAGATTTTCTTTATTTAGCACTTAATTCCTAGCTTTAAAATTGCACATCAAGCAAATTTCCCCATCATTCAGCTTAACTAGAAGACTTGTACAACTGCGAAATTTTTGGTTTTCTTCCTTAAGCTTGCCAATTGAAGTAGACACAAATAGTTGGTTGTCCAAGAGATATCTGTGACTAGCATGAGTGCAGAAATATTATTTTTTCCTAGAATATATTCTTTAATTTTTATCAGCAACCATTAATTAAACACCATGGGAATATAACATTAAATGACCCCTGCTCTCATGGAGCTTATATTCTTTTGAGGGTGAAAATATTTGGGTAAATATGTAATAACAAAATATTGGAGAAATTTACTAATCCTGTGTCTTAAATAGTATTGAGATCTTTCAAATGAGGAAGTGCAAACTAACATTGCAAGCTGGTACCCTTTTGTTTTAGGGAATTATCCAGACACCTAAGAAATTTTTATAGATGCAAACAAACATATCAGAGGGAGAACTAGAAATGCAATATTTTGATCTGTATGGACATCTCACTTTCTATATCACACTAATTTTTTCTCCTAAAAACAAATTGCTGGGATTCATCATTGGACAAGAATGACATTTATAGAAGAATTAGATGAACTAGTCAATGTAGATGAGTATTGATCTTTTTAATTTTGGATTTTTGTAAGGCAATGCCATTAAGTAATATGTCCAAGGTCAAACAGCTAAGTAAGTATTAAGTGTCTGAGGCCACATTTGAACTCAGGTCATCCTGGCTTCAGGGTTTGTCCTCTAGACACCTAGCTGAACCAGTATAGCATTGCCCTTAACTAGATAAATACATACCATTTAGCTATTTCAGGTAAATTATCAGATTCAATAATGCTCACATGATTAGATTAATGACTAGAGATGATGCTGGTGATATATTATTTAGTTCAACTAAATTGAAATCAACTTTTCTGCTTTAGTGTATGTTAATGATCTCACAAAGTAAAAGGTATAATGGGAATGATTTGATGTGGAACAATTTATCTTCTAAAGAGTAGTAAACTTTGTTAAAATATTTTTTCAACTACATGCAAAGATAGTTTAAAACAACCATTTTCTGTAAGGTTTTGGATTCCACATTTTTCTTGTCCCATTCTTTCCTACTCCCCTTTCCCCATCAGAGAGCAATCAAAAGTAGCTTAGACAGATATAACTATGTTAAGCAAAGTTCCATGTTAATCATGTTGTGAAAGAAGAATCAGAATAAAAAGAAACAAAAAAATGAGGGAAGAAAAGCATAAAATATAAAAAATATTAAAATTGAAAAATAGCCAACTTTGGTCAACATTCAGACTCCGTAATTTGTTCTCTGTATGCAGATAGTATTTTCCAGTCACTTAGAATTATTTTTGATTATAGTATTGACGAGATGAAACTCCATAATAGTTGATCAGTGCTCAATGTTACACAATGAAGCATATGATGTTCTTCTGTTTCTGCTCATTTAACTCAGGATCAATTTGTAAAAGACTTTCCTGGCTTTTCTGAAGTCTGGTTGCTCATGATTTCTTAAAGAATAATAGCATTCCAACTCAATTATATACCACATTTTATTTAACCATTCCCCAAATAATGAGAAGCCCCTCAATTTCCAATTCTTTGCCACTAAAAAAAAGAGCTGCTATAAACATTTTGTACATGTAAGTTTTTGAACCTCTTTTGTGATCTTTGTATGATAGAGACTTAGTATAGATAATGCTATATGAAAAGGTATGCACAGTTTTATTGCCCTTTGGGCATAGTTCCAAATTACTCTCCAGAATGGTGGGACTAATGCATATTTCCACCAAGAATGCATTAGTCTTCCACGTTTCCAACATTCCCTCCAACATCTATCACTTTTCCTTATTTTTTTGTCATATTGGCCAATCTTAATTGGTGTGAAGTGATAGCTCAGAGTTGTTTTAATTTGCATTTCTCTATCAATAATCATTTAGAGCAATTTTTCATATGACTATAGATAAATAACTTTAAATTCTTCATCTCAGAACTGACTATTAATAACATTTTAACATTTACCAATTAGGAAATTATGTTTATTCTCATATATTTATCTCAGTTCTGAATTTATTTTAGAAATGAATCCTTTATTAGAAATTAATTGTAAAATTTGTCCCCCAGATTCCACCTTTCCTTTTAATCTTAGTTGCATTCATTTAATTTGTGCAACAAAATTTTTAATTGAATATAATCAAAATTATTCATTTTGCATTTTGAAATATTCTGCATCTCTTGAAGGTCATAAACTCCATCCCTTTCTATAGATCTAACAAATAAACTATTCCTTGATTTCATAACTGGCTTATGCTAAATTGTATGTACTCATTCAGAACTCATTTTGACTCCATTGCAATATAGGGTGTGAGATGTTGATCAATGCCTAGCTTCTGTCATATTATCTTTCAGTTTTTCAACATTTTTTATTAAAGAGTGAATTCTTGTGGCTGAATCTGGAGTCAATGAGTTTAGCAAATAGTAGAGGACTACACCCTTTACTTGTATTTCTTGTATGTGTAATCTCTTCTACCACTGATAATTTATGTACCAAATAGTTTTGATAACTAATTCTTTTAAAATAATTTTAGATTTGGTTCAAGTAGGTGATCTTCCTTTACATTTTATTTTCATTAATTTCTGTGATATTCTTGACATTGTTTTCCTCCATATGAATTTTGTTTCTATTTTTTTCTGGCTCAATAAATAATTTTTGATAATTTTAATGATATGGGAACTGAATAAGTAATTTATTAAAGATGGAATTGTCTTTTTATTTGATTAGCTTGGCCTACCCATGAAAAATTGACATTTGCCCAATTATTTAGATCAGATTTTATTTGTGTGAAAAATATTTAATTGTTACCATGTAGTTTTTTGCTTTGATTATCTACTGAGACTCCAAAGTATTTTCTGTTGTCTATGGTTACTTTATTTTCTTAATTAATTGATCTATTAATTAATTTGCACATTACTAAAATTGTCTTGTTTCAAGAATAAACATATTCCTCCACCCCACAAATACAGGGAAACCCCATGAAAAATAAGGTGAGAGAAAAAGGAAAAAAAACCCAATTTTACTTTACTTTGTGTTCAGATAACATTGGTTCTATCTCTGGGTTGGATCACATTCTGTATCATAAGTCTGTCAGAGAAGTTGTTCCAATATTTTTTTCTCACAGTTGTTATTGTTAGCTGTTTTTTAACTACAACTATTAGTCCCCCCACACATTTATTCTATTCTCTCTATCTGCTTTCATTTCATTCCTCCTCAAAACTGTGATGTGGGGAAGTAGACAGAACACTGGTCCTGGGGCCAAGAGTACCAGAGCCCAAATCTGACCTCAGACACCCAACAATCATAAAGTCCTGCAACACTGGGCAAGCCATTTATCCCAAATGCCCTGAAAAAAGTGTGTTGTATCTGACTACAATCTTCCATGAATTTCCCTAACCTAGGTCACCTATACCCACCCTTTCCCCCTTCCACTCCATTTCAAAATATTTTTTCTTGTTTATTTTATGTGAAATATATTATCCCATTCTACCTCTCCTTTGCCTAGCCCCCAGCACCTTTCTTGTTTTGTCTACTGACTCCATCTTTAGAACATATTACACCTTCATATTTAGAATTCTCCTCTACCTTATTTATTCATTTATGTATATATATATATATATATATATATATAATATATATATTATATATATAATATATATATTAGGGCATTTCTTATACTGCCTGAACAAATGAGAATAGAAAGTTCATATGAGTTATCTTCCCATGTAGAAATACAAGCAATTCAACATCAATAAATCCCTCATAATTTGCCCTTCCTTTCCACTCTTTTTATGAATTGCCAAAGTCCTGTACTTGGGAACAAACTGTTCATCTCTGCTATTTCAACATGAAAGTTTGAAATTCTGCTATTTCATTGAATATTCACCTTTTCCCTTAAAAGAAGATGTTCAGTTTTTCTGGATAGCTAATTCTCAGTTGTAATCCAAGTTCCTTTTCCTTCTCTAATATATTCTAACCCCTATGGGCCCTTAATATAGACGTTGCTATGTGTAATCCTGACTGTAGTGACATGATATTTAAATTGTTTCTTCCTGGGTGCTTGCAATATTTTCTGTTTGACTTGGAGTTCCTGGAATTTCACTGTATTCCTGTGAGGGCTTTTTGGGGGGAGGGGATCTCTTTCAGGAGATTATTATTTTCAGGAGATTGTTAAATTACCTCAATTTCTATTTTACCCTCTGCTTCTAGGATATCAATACAAATTTCCCGGAGAAAGTCTTTAAAAAATGAAGTCAAGCCTCTATTCCTGGTCATGATGTTCAGAGAGCACAATATTTTAAAAATTATCTCTTCTGGACTTGTTTCCCAGTCAGTTGTTTTTCCAATGAGATAGTTCAAATTTTGTCCTGTTTTTTCCTTTCTTTTAGTTTTGTTCATTGTTTCTTGATTTTTCAAAATTCCATCAGTTCCCCTTAACTCTATTCTCCATTTGAAGGAATTGTTTTCTTCAGAGGGTTTTTGATCTCCTTTTACAACTGAGCAATTCTGCTTTTTAAGGCATTCTTCTCTTCATGGACCTTTTAGACTGTGTTTTTTTTTTTCATTTGACCTAAACTTGCATTTAATATTTTTGCTTTGGTATTTTTTATATATCCTACACCAAGTTGCTGACTAGCTCTCATTTCTCTTCCCAATTTTACCTATACCTCCCTTTCTTCATTTTCAAAATCTTTTTGAGCTCTTCCATAGCCTAAGACCAATTCCTACTTTTCTTGAAGGCTTTGAATACAGTGGTCTTGATTTTGCCATCTTCTAAGCATGTATTTTGATTCTTCATGGAACCAAAGTAATTTTTTGGTCAGATTCTTTTGTTCTGCTTACTAATTTTTTCAACCTATGATCTGGTTTTGATGTGCCTCCCATGATTTTGAATATTTTGGGGACACTACCCCTCAAAAACATCAATTCCTTCAATATTTATGAGAATTTCTGAATGCTCTCCTGGCCTGTGATCTGGTCTGTGAGTGACCACAAGCACTCCCCTCTACCCTAATTTGTAAAGGGTGTCGTGTCCCTGCTTCATAATGGCAATAGGTAGGTCCAGACTGGGACCTGAGCCAGAATATGGACAAAATTGTAGAGTCCTCTCCCAAGGATAGTGGTGTGACCGCAAAAGTCTTCCCCCACTCCCTTACCATCAGTGGGCTGACAGATCTGGAAACAGTTGCTGGGTGACTCCTTGCTAGGAGGTTCTGCAGCCTTGCTCCTATTTACCTGGCAAGGTCTACACTAAGGTCTAAGCTTCCCTGGTTTCCTTTCTCACTCAGGAAGATTTTTCCTGCTTGCTTTCCAAGTTGTCTTTGTTGATCTGTGAGTTAGGATATCTGGACAATGCTCCCACTGGATGAATTCTGGTGCCCCAAGAGACCCAGGCCCCTTGCAGGCTGTTAGTGGAAGGCTGGAGCTGGTTTGCTCCAGCTGTGGCCCAGCTGTGGCCCCAGGTGAACTGAGGATTTTTCCAAACTTTACCAGCTGAAGAGACCTATACAGTGGTTCTGTCAATTTGTGTTGGGTTGGAAAATTGTTTCAATCAAATCTTTCTGTGGGTTATGCTATTCTGGAATTTGCTTAGTCATTATTTTAAGGCAATAGGGGTTTTCTGGTGAAGAGTTTCTAGGAATTCCTGTCTACATGCTGCCATCATTACTCCACCCCTCTACAGATACTATATATATTTTATAATTTTTCCACTAATCTCTCTTCTCTCCCCTCACCCCCATATAAAGCAATCTGTTAGACTTTATATCGTTTCCATGCTTTACATAGATCAAAAATCAATGTATTGAGAGATAAATCATATACTTATTCAAAACACATATAAGAGAAAACAAAATTACATAATAAGATAATGTTTATTTTTTTTAATTAAAGCTAATAGTCTTTGATCTTTGTTCAAACTCCACAATTATTTCTCTGGATACAAATGGTATTCACTATCACAGATACTCCAAAATTATCCCTGATCTTTGTACCATAGAATGGGCATGTCAATTAAGATTGATCATCAACCACATATTGCTGTTATGAGTTCTCTTCTGTTTCTACTTATCTCACTAAGCATTAGTTCTTGCAAATAATTCCAAGTTTCACTGAATTCCAATTCCTTCTGGTTTCTAAAATAGAAATAGTTTTCCATAATGTACATATACCACAATTTGTTCAGCCATTCCCCAATTGAAGGACATTCACTTAATTTCCAATTCTTTGCCACCACAACCAAGGTGGTTATGAATATTTTTGTACAAGTGGTGTTTTTATCCTTTTTTCATGATCACTTCAGGGTTCAGATCAAGGAGTGGTATCACTTGATAAAAGAGTATGCATATTTTTATTTCCCTTTGGGCATAATTCCAAATTGTTCTCCAGAATGGTTAGATGAGTTCACAGTTCATCAACAATGAATTAATATCCCAGATTACCCACATCCCTTCCTACATTGATCATTGTCCTTTCTGGTCATTTTGGCCACTCTGAGAGGTGTAAGGTGGTACCCTAGAGATGCTTTAATTGCCCTTTTCCTAATAAGTAATAATCTACAAGGAATTTTTATATGACTATTATTGATTGCTTTGATTTCTTCAACTGTAAATTGCTCCACATATCCTTTGACAATTATGTCATTTGGGAAATGGCTTGGCTTTTTTTATAAATTTGAGCTAAATTCTCTATATAATATAGAAATGAGACCTTTGTTAGAAACACTGGCTGTAAAAATTGTTTCCCAATTAATCTTTTGATCTTGGTTACAGTGGCTTTATCTGAGCAAAATCTTTTTAATATAATGTAATCAAAATTATCTAATTTGTTGTTAATGATGTTCACGATCTCTTCCTTGGTCATAAATTGGTTCCATTTCCAGAGATCTGACATCTATTGCTTGATATTCTTGTTTGCTTATAATATTGCATTTTATGTCTAAATCCTGTATCCAATGTGATCTTATCTTGGTATAGGTTATGAGATTTTAATCTAATCCAAGTTTATAACATAAAAATTTCCAATTTTTCCAAGAAAGATTATTGAAGAGAGAATTATTATCCCTAAAGCTGTAATCTTTGGGTTTATCAAACAGCAGATTACTATAATCATTTCCTGCTATTGTACCTAGTCTATTCCATTGATCCACCACTCTATTTCTTAGCCAATACCAAACAGTTTTGAGGACTTATGCTTTCTAATATAATTCTAAATCTGGTAGGGCTAAGCAACTTTCTATTGCACTTTTTCCATTAAATCCTTAGAAATTCTTGGCTTTTTATTCCTCCATATGCATTTTCATAATTTTTTCTAACTCATTAAAATAATTTTGTTTTGTAATTGTGAATGGCAGGACACTAAATAAATACCTTAATAAAGTTGTCATTTTATTGCTAGCTCGACCTATCCCTGAGCTGTTAATATTTGCCCAGTTATTTACTTCTGATTTTATTTGCGTGAAAAGTGTTTTGTAATTGATTTCATTGTATTTCTGAGTCTGCCTTGGCAAGTAGACTATCACATATTTTATATTTTCTGAAGTAACTTTTTTTAGGTTTTTGCAAGGCAAATGGGGTTAAGTACCTTGCCCAAGGCCACACAGCTATGTAATTATTAAGTGTCTGAGACAGGATTTGAACCCACGTACTCCTGACTCCAGGGCTGGTGCTTTATCCACTGCACCACCTAGCCACCCCCTGAAGTAACTTTTTAATGGAATTTCTCTTTCTAGTTCGTGCTGCTGTATTTTGCTAGTCATATATAGAAATGTTGAGGATTGATGAGGGCTTATTATATATCCTGCAACTTGGCTAAAGTTGGTACTTGTTTCTAGTAGCTTTTTTGATGATTTTTGTGATTCTCTAGGTTTACAATCACATCATCTACAAAATGTGAGAGTTTTGTTTTTTCCTTCCCAATTCAGATTCCTTCAATTGCTTTTTCTTCACTTATTGCTGAAGCTTACATTTCTAATACAATATTGAATAGTAAAGGTGATAAATGGCATCCTTGTTTCACCCATGATCTTATTGGAAATGTCTCTAACTTATCCCTATTGTATGTAATACTTACTGATGTTTTTAATTAGATACTGTTTATTATTCTAAGGAAGAAACCATTTATTCCAGTTCTCTCTAGTGTGTTTAGTAGGAATAGGTGCTATATTTTCAAAGGCTTTTTTCAGAATCTATTGCTATAATCATAATTTCTAGTTGGTTGGTTTTTGGTATAGTTAATTATAGTAACAGTCTTCCTAATATTGAATCAACCTTGTATTCCTGGGATAAATACTACTTGGTCATAATGTATTATCCTAGTGATAACTTGTGCAATCATTTTGCTAAGATTTTATTTAAAATTTTTGCATCTATATTCATTAGGGGAATAGGTCTATTATTTTCTTTCTCTGTTTTAACTCTTTCTGGTTTAGGTATCATCACTTTATTGGTGTCATAGCAAGAATTAGGCAGAGTTTCATCTTCACCCATTTTTCCAATGAGTTTATATAGAATTGTAACCAATTGTTCCTTAAATGGTTAATACAATTCACTTGTGAATGCATCTGGCCCTGCAGACTTTTTTTTTAGGGAGTTCAATAGAGGCTTGGTGCTTTTTTTTTCTGAGATAGGGTTATCTAGGTATTTTATTTCCTTTTGATTTAACCTGGGCAACTTACAATTTTGTAAATTTTCATTCATTTTACTTACTTTATCAGGTTTATTGGCATTAAGTTGGGCAAAGTAATTCCTGAATTAATAACTTTAATTTCCTTCTCCTTGGTGGTGAATTCACCTTTTGCATTATCAATACTAGCAATTAGTTTTTTCTTTTTTCTTTTTTAATCAAATTAAGCAGAAGTTTACTAATTTCATTTTTTTTCTGTGAAAGCAAATCTTGGATTTATTTATTAGTGCAATAGCTTTTTTGCTTTCAATTTAATTAATTTGTCCCTTAATTTTTAGAATTTCTAACTTGATGTTTAATTGGGGGTTTTAATTTGTTCTTTCTCTAATTTTTTTAGCTTAATGTTTAGTTCATTGATTTCCTCTTTCTAACTTATTCATCTAAGCTTTAAAAAATATAATATATCACTTGCCAAATGGCTTGGCTATATTGCACAAGTTTTTTATGTTGCTTTTTATTGTTATTATCTAGGATGAAATCTCTAATACTTTCTATAATCTGTTGCTTGATTCACGCATTCTTTAACATGAGGCTATTTCGTTTCCAGTTAGTTTTAGGTGTATCTCTCCATGGCCCATTGTTGTATATGATTTTTATTGCATTATGATCTGGAAAGGATGTGCTCACTATTTCTGTCTTCCTGCATTCAATTGTTAGGTTTTCATGTTCTAGTACATGTTCAATTTTAATTTAAATGCCATGTCCTGCAGAAAAAATGTATATTCCTTTCTATACCCATTTAATTTCCTCCAAAGGTCTATCATGTCTACATTTTCTAATACTCTGCCTCCTTAACATCTTTCTTGTTTATTTTATGGTTAGATCTATCTAAATCTGAGAGCCAGAGGTTAAACTCTCCCACTAGTAGGGTTTTGCTCTCTATTTCTTCCTTTAACTCATTCAAATAATCTGGAAGCTATACTGCTTGGTACACACATATTTGGTATTGAAATTGCCTAATTGTGTCTGGTACCTTTAAAGAGGATAAAATTTCCTTCCTTATCTCTTTTAATGAGATCTATTTTTGCAGTTGCTTTGTCTGAGATAACGATTGCTAGCCCTGTTTTTTTCACTTCAGCTGAAGCAAAATACATTTTGCTCCATACTATTCAATTACTCTATAAGTATCTCTCTGCTTCAAATGAATTTCCTGTAAGCAGCATATTGTAGGATTCTAGTTTAAAATCCACTCTGCTATTTTTCTCACATTTTAAGGGAGAGTTCATCCCATTCATATTCAAAGTTATTATTACTAACTCTTTATTGCCCACAATGCTGACTTCCCTGTTTGCTTTTCCCCTTTGTCATTTTAAATCTATTCTCTAGTATTTTATTTCTGAATACCACCATGTTCATTTTGTTTGCACCTGTATATCCCACACTCCTCCCCTTTCTTTCCTTGTTCCCTACCCCCCTTCTTCCTTCCCTCCCTTCTGTTATTTCCTCTTTTCCTTCCCATTCTCACTTCCCCTTTTAATTATTTTTTAGGTTTTTGCAAGGCAAATGGGGTTAAGTGGCTTGCCCAAGGTCACACAGCTAGGTTAAGTGTCTGAGGCTGGATTTGAATCCAGGTACTCCTGAATCCAGGGCCAGTGCTCTGTTCCTTGCACCACCTAGCCACCCCTTCTGTTAACTTTAAACCAGACCTGATAAGAGTAACATTCATATCTTTCACACCTCCTCCCTTCTTCTCCTCTTTTGCAATAGGTTCTTTGTACTTCATTATGTAATGCTATTTATCCAACTGAATATCCTCCACCCTCCCATCTCTTTACTGTCCCTTTTTTAGGAGATATTATTTTGAAGCATTCTATCAGAGTCACTATTAAGTCATTAGTGTGCATTATTTCTGGCTAGCTATATTCTCTATAATAGCATTAAAATTCTCAAGAGTTATTAGTCTTTCTCACAGTGGGGATATAGCTAGTTTTATTTTATTGGACTGTAGATATTTTTCTTTACCCCACCTTTTTTTTAACCTTTTCATGTATATCTTGAATCTCCTCTTTGATTTCTAAATTTTCCATTTAGCTCTGATCTTTTCATTAGGAAAAGTTGGAAGTCTCCTTTTTCTTTGAATGTCCATCTTTTCGCCAGGAAGAGAAGGTTCAGTTTTGCCAGATAGTGAATTCTTGGCTGCATTTCAAGCTCCGTTGTTCTTCAAAATATCTCATTCCAGGCCCTTCGGTCCCTCAATGCTGATGCAGTCAGGTCCTGTGTAATCCTTACTGCAGCTCCTGGGTATCTAAATTGTGTCTTTATGGCTAATTGCAGGATTTTATGTTTTATCTGATATTTCTGGAATTTGGCCCCAGTATTCCTTGGTGTTTTCATTTTGGCATGCTCACCCGGAGAGGATCGATATATTCTTTCAATAACTATATTGCTTTCTGATTACATGATGTCAGGGCAATTTTCCATCACTAAATCCTGTAATATTGAGACTAGGCTTTTTTTCTCGTCAATATTTTTAGGGAGCCCAATGATTCTTTAGTTGTCTCTACTGGTTCTATTCTCAATTCAGTGATTTTGCTAATGAGGTATTTTGCATTTTCTTCTATTTACTTTATTTTTTTGCTTTTGTTTAATAGATTCTTTTTTTTTTGGGGGGGGGGTTGCAAGGCAAATGCGGTTAAGTGGCTTGCCCAAGGCCACACAGATAGATAATTATTAAGTGTCTGAGGCTGAATTTGAACTCAGGGACTCCTAACTTCAGGGTTGCTGCTCTATCCACTGCAACACCTAGCCACCCCTTGTTTAACAGATTCTTATTGTCTCATGAAGTCATTAATTTCTACAGATTCCATTTGATTTTTAGAGAAGAATTTTCTTCATTTACCTTTTACAAATCCTTTTCCATTTTGTCTATTCTATTTTTGTTTTTGTTTGGTTTTTTTTGCTTGTTTTTTGTTTGTTTGTTTGTTTGTTTTGCTAGGCAATGGGGTTAAGTGGCTTGTCCAAGACCACAAAGCTAGGCAATTATTAAGTGTCTGAGGCCAGATTTGAGCTCAGGTACTCCTGACTACAGGGCTGGTGCTCTATTAACTGCTCCAACCAGCTGCCCCTTGGTCTATTCTATTTTTTAAAGAATTTTCCTTTTGTCCAGTTGAGTTTTTGAGAGAATTATTTTCTTTTTGCCTTTGACCAATTGAGGTTTTGAGAGAATTACTTTTTGCATTTGTTCAATTTTATTTTCCAAGGTTTTGTTTTCTTATTCTAAGTTGTTTATATTCTCTTAGGTTTCTTTTCCAAAACTTTCCAATTGATTTTCAAACTCCTTCCTGATTTATTCAAGTATGTATTTCTGGGCTTGAGACTAAATCATATTCTCCTGCGAAGTTCTAGATCTTTCTTTGGCTCCAAGGTAATTTTCTATGAACTCCTCTTTCCTCTGGCTTTACTTCAGTTTCCTAATATCTTGTTTTGGGGAAGGGGTTGGTTCACAGTGGTTTACTGTTGAGGTCCCCAGAGGCTTTGTAACTCCAAGTGGGCCCCCTCCCCCAGTAGGCAGTGTTGGTTCCTTTCTCTGGAGTATCTGTAACCTTGATTTGAAGCCCTTTCCCTAGGCCTGAAAACTGTAGATGGTGCTACTGGATACTGTTATACTTGAACAATGTGGGCTGGGCCCTGGGTTGAGGTAGTTTATCTTCCTATTTATCTGAGGGAGCTCTCATATGTGTATTCATATATGTTTGTGTATATATGTATACATGCAAACATAAGTTAAATATACACATAAATTCATTTTGGTTATCAAATTAATTGAGAGAATTGGGCAAAATAGCTCTGAATTATGATGTTAATTTCATGTTCCCAGTGGTGAATTCTGCTTTTAATTTGGGATACTGGAAATTTGATTTTCTTTCTTTTTTAAAATCAAATGAAACAAAAGTTTATCTATACTATTGTATATTTGATAAAACCAACTCTTAATTGTATTCATTAGTTCAACAGTTTCTTACTTTTGATCTAATTAATCTTTCTTTGCTATTCAAAAAGTCTAATATGGTATTTAATTGTGAATTTTAAATTTGTTCTTTTTCAAGACTTTTCATGTCTATGTCCAATTCATTGACCTCCTCTGTTAAATAGGCATTTAGAGATAAACAATTACCCCTAATTATTTCTTTGAGTATCCCAAAAGTATTGCTATGTTGTCTCATTATTTTCATTGTCATAGATAAAATTATTCATTATTTATTTGATTTGCTTTTTAGGCACATATTCTTAAAAATTAGAGTTTAGGTTTCAATTAATTTTAATCTATCTTTCCATCATCAGTTCTTGCACATAATTTTTATTGCATCATGATATGAAAAGGATGAATTTAGTATTTCTACCATTCTGTATTTGATTGGAGGTTTTTATGTCCTGATACATGTCAGTTTTTAAGTAGTAGATGCTCTGTAATACAGAAGAAAAGCTGTATTCTTTTTCACCCTAATTCAATTTCCCTGCAGAGATTTATCAGATTTAACTTTTTTATAAGAATCTATTCACCTCCTTAACTTCCTTATTGTTTATTTTTCAGTTGAATATATGTCTTTTTTATTTCTTTTTATTTTATATGGATATTTTATTTTTACAAATACATGTCAAGAAAGTTTATTCAAAATTCATCCATATGCATATGGATATTAAGTTACAAATTTTTCATCCACCCTCCCTTCTCACCCCCTCCCTTTAGCAATGAACAGTCAGATTAACATTGTATATACATATTTGAGATAATATTTGCAGATTGACTTTTTTGCATGAAGAATTATGATTAAGGAAAAGATACACATCAGAGATATTTTTTACAAAGTGTTCAGCAGGTTCTGAAGGGTTTTTGGTTTGTTTGTTTTGTTTTTATTCCTCTGGATGGAGTTAGCATGTCCATAAGCTATTAAACTTGCCATAGCTTTCTAGACTGCTGAGACAAGTTGTTTTCATCAAGGCTGATCATCTCTCAATGTTGTTGTTAATGTGTTCATTTTTCTCTTGGTTCTCCTGCCTTCATTCCATATCAGATCCTGTAACTCATTCCATGCTTGTCTAGAGTCTGATCATTTATATTTCTTATAGAACAATAGTATTACATAATATTCATGTACCATAACTTGTTTAGCTATTCCCCAATTGATGGCCATCCCTCAATCTCCAATTCTTTGCCACTATGAAAATAACAGCTATGAATATCTTGTAACATGTGGGACTTTTCCCACTTTTTATGATTTCTTCTGGATATAGGTCTAGAATTGGAATCGTTAGGTCAAAAGGAATGAACAGTTTTATTGTTCTTTGGACATTGTTCCATAATCATCTACAGAAGGGTTAGATCAATTCACAACTCCACCAGCAATACATTAATATCCCAGTCCTCTCCCAATCTCTCCATCAATTCCATTTTGGTCATCTTAACTGAAAGATATAAGGTAATACCTCACAGTTGTTTTAATTTTCATTTCTGTATTCAATAATGATTTAGAGCATTTTTTTCAAATGATAGTAGTAGCTTTAATTTCCTCATTTGAAAACTGTATTCATAATTACCTTTTATCAATTGGAGAATGAATTGTTACTTCATAAATTTGATGCAATTCTCTATATATTTTAGAAATGAGACCTTTTTCAGAACTCCCAGTTGTAGAGTTTCTTTCCCAGTTTTCTGCTTTTATTCTGATTTTAACAGCATTGATTTTGTTAGTGCAAATCCTTTTTATATAGTCAAAATCATTCATTTTTCTGTTTATAATGTACTCTATTTCATTTGGTCCCCTTTTGTCCCCTTTCCATAGATGTGATAGATAATTTATTGTTCTATTAATTTATCTGTGGTCTTGTCCTTTATGTCTAGATTTTCTATCTATTGTAAACTTATTTTTATAGGCTGTGAGATGTGGGTTTATACCTAGTTTTTGTCATACTATTTTCCAGTTTTCCCATCAATTTTTTCAAATAGTGAATTCTTATTCCAGAAGCTGATGACTTTGGGTTTGTCAACCAGTATATTACTGAATCATTTACTGCGATTTCTCTTAAAGTAATCTTAATCTATTAATCCAGTATTTGATTTCTTAACCAGTACCTAATCCAGTGATCCATTACTCTATTTTTTAACCAATACCAGACAGTATTGGTGACTGGCCCTTTATAGTATAGTATATTTATTTAATTCTGAGAGAAGTAAGTTAAGTTATGTCACCAGTATAGTTTTGCTTGTCATATATCCCTATAATTCATTAAGCTCCTCCTCTAAGAATCTGCATGCTGTACCATGTTTAGTATTTATATTACTTCATCATCTATGGTACCTTTTCAGAATATGATGTTTCCTTTCTTTTCCCTTTTAATGAGATTTATTATTTTGATTTGCTTTGAGATAAGAATTGTTCCACTGCTTTTTTTTTTATTTCAAGAGAAGCATAATATATTTTGCTCCAATCTTTTATCTGTATTTTGTGTCTGCCTCTGTTTCAAATGCATTTCTTGTTAACAATATATTGTAGTTTTATGATTTGTAATCAAGTCTTCTGTCCACTTCAGTCTTATGGGAAAGGTTATTCCATTCATATTCATGATTATAATTACTAGTTCTTTATTACTCTTTAATTTATCTCCTATCCATTTGTAAATTTGTTTCTCCTTTCACTTATCCCTCTTCATTAGTGATTTGTTTCTAATTAACTTCTCCCTCTATTTTCCCCTTTCTATTAACCTCCTTCCCTTTTCTGTTCCTTTTCTTCTTTTACTTTCCCCTTCTTTTCCATTTCTCTCATTCTCTTTCCCGCCTCTCATTGCCTTCCTAATACTTAAAGGGTAAGATAAATGTCTTTTTCCAATTGAGTGTATGTATTATTCCCTCTTTGATAAAAATTGAAGGAAAGTAAGATTCATTCAATTCTCACTCCCTCTTTTCTTTCCCTCTACTATAAGAGATTCTTTGTGCCTATTAACATCATATAATTTATCCCATTCCTCCCATCCCTATACAAACTCCTTTTTTAATGTCTTCTATTTTCCATTTCTCATTGTATTTATTTTTGATCAACCCAGATACCTGGAAAAATAAATTTCAACGGTGACTTCCAAAAACCTATACTTTCATATTTTCTCCCTTCCTTCCATCCCACTCCCCCTCATTGAGAAAGTACATTATTTATTGAAGGTTAAAAATCTGTAGCCATGAAAACCATTGCTGCAGTAATTATATTGTAAAAGTTAACATAACACCTTGACACAAAAAATAGAGAAATCTGTTTTTGGGATAGATTGAATACTTTATCCTAAGTCCTTCAGAATACTCTTGAGTTACAACATTGCTGAGAAATGATAGATCATTCTTACCTGATCATCCTGCAATATTGCTCTTACTTTGTATAATGTACATTTCCTATAACTGTTCATGCAAGTTTTTTTTTTCAGAGAACATGCTGTTTATCATTTCCCATAATAGAAACATCATTTCACCACAATCACATACCACAAGTTGCTTAGCCATTCCTAAACCATTGGGCATCCCTTCAACCTCCAACTCCCTATCTCCAGAAGAGAGTTGCTATAAATATCCTTATACAATTAGATTATTTTCTCCCCATATTTCACCTCTTCTGGAATATTAGACCTATCTGTGGCACCACTATGCCAAATGAAATATATAATTTTATAGTCTTTTGGGCATAGTTTCAAACTGTTCTACAGAATTTTTGAATCATTTCATAACTACTCCAGCAGTGCATCAATGTTTCAATTTCCCTACAATCCTTCCAACATTTGGTATTTTCTCTTTTGGTATTATTAGTTAATTCAAAAGGTATAAGGTAGCACTTCAGCATTTTTCCAACCATTTCTTTTATCACTTGTAAGGTGGGCTTTGTGACTCATCTTGAAACTGTTCATATCTCTTTATCGTCCATCAATTGGGGAATGGTCTTATTTTTTATAAATATGATTCAGTATGCCATATTTGAGAAATCAGGTCTTTATCAGGGAAATTTGCTTCAACATTTCTTTTCCAGTGTAGCCATTGTTAGCTGTTTTTCCTTCAACCTATTCCCCCGGTTTATTTCATTCTTTTTTACTTTTCACCATGTCCCTCCTCTACAGTGTGTTGCATCTGACTACTCTCTCCAATTATCTTTCTTCCTGTCTATTTTCTATACCACCTCCCTCCTCCCCCTTTCTTCCATCCTTTTCCTCTTCTATTTTCTCCTAGGGTAATATAGATTTCAGTACTCAATTGAATGTGAATGTTATTCCCTCTCTAAGACAATTCTGATGAGAATAAGGTTCACTTACTTTCCCCTTATTTGTCCTCTTCCGCTCCAATACAAAACCTTTGTCTTGTCTTTTTTAATGTGAAATAACTTACACCATTCTAGTCCTCCTTTCCCTTTCTCCAAAAACATTCTTTTCTCCCCCAATAACTATAAAACTTATTTTAACTTCTAATATAACTCCCTTCTTTATCTAATATATATGCTCCTTCTAACTTCCCTAATGAATGCACTGGTTCATATCAGTTATCAGTATTATCTTTCCATGGACAAATGCAAGTAGTTCCAGTATCATTAGTTCCCTTGTGATTTCCTTTTCTTCCCACACTCTCTATGCTTCATCTAAGTCCTACACTTGAAGATCAAACTTTTGTTCAGTTTTATTCAGAACTTTTCAGTTCTGGTCCTTTCATTTGGAAAGTTTGAAAATCTACTATGTCATTTCATTCATGCATCTTTTCCACTGAAAGAGTATGTTCAGTTTTGCTGGATGATTGATTCTTTTTTTCTTTAGGTGTTTGCAGGCAAATGGGGTTATGTGGCTTGCCCAAAGCCACACAGCTAAGTAATTATTAAGTGTCTGAGACCAGATTTGAACCCAGGTACTCCTGACTCCAGGGCCAGTGCTCTATCCACTGTGCCACCTAGCCACCCCAGGATGATTGATTCTTGGTAGTAATCCAAGCTCTTTAACTTCCTGAACATCATATTTCAAGCACTACAATCCCTTAATATAGAAGTTACTAAATCTTGTATTATCCTCCATAATATTTGAATTGTTTCTTTCTGGCTCCTTGCAATATTTTTCTCGTTAACATGGGGGTTCTGAAATTTGAGTATAACATTTCTAGCATTTTTCATTTTGTGATCTCTTTCAGGTGGTGATTGTTGAATTCTTTCATTTTTTATAGCACTGCTTCTAGAATATCAGGAAAATTTTCCTGGAGAGTTTCTTGAAAAATGACTTCTAGCCTCTTTTTTTTTGGTCATGATTCTCAGGTAATACAATAATTTTTTAAATGATCTATTCTGGACCTGTTTTCTAAGTCAATTGTTTTTTCAATGAGATATTTCACATTTTCTCTTATCTTTCATTCTTTTGGTTTGTTTGATTGTTTCTTTATTTCTTAAACAGTCATCAGCTTCTCTTAAGCTTATTCTGAGTAATTCTTTTTCTTCATTATCAAAGAAGACCAAAATAATATCACAATGTTTGAGATCAATTATATTGTATCCAATTGTACTTGATCAGCCCAATAAAAACTCAGAATGTGCTACCACAAGTCAGGAACAAATAGTCCATATAAACACCTAGGGTGATTAATCTAAACTTGAGTATGTCACATTTCCATTAAACTCCTTTCATTCTGCCTTTCTCATAGAGCTCAGCACCCTCACTGATAAGGACAAGCCATGCTGGATAGTCTTGTGTAAGTGACTCCCATTCCGTACAATTAATTCTGAAGTTCTTAAGAGAGACCTCTAGGTTGTCCTGGTATTACTTCTTCTGATCCTCTTGTTATTACTTGCCCTATGTAAGTTCTTCATAGAATTGTCTTTTTGGCAAGTGTACTTCTGGCATCCTAAAACCTTGATCAGCCTATTGGAGTTGCACTCTTTGCTAGAGGGTTTAGCTCTAGACAGTTTAGCTCGACAAAACACTTCAGCTTGTGGTATCTTCTCCTGCCAGGTGATCTTCAGAATCTTCCTAAGACAATTTAAATGTAAGCAATTTAGTTTCCTGACATGGTGCTGGCATAATTTCCACATTTCACAGGCATATAGTTATGAATTCAGTACAATGGCTTTCTGGAACTTCAATTGGGTTCTTAGTCTAATTCCTCCGTTCTCCCACACTTTCGTTTGGAGTCTCCCAAATGTTGAACTAGCTCTGGCAATGTATGTGTTAACTTCATTGTCAGTGTGTACTTCCCTAGAAAAAACACTTCCTAGGTAAATGAGCTTGTACTCAAAACTCCTTCATTTGCTGTAATCAATCGTTCTAAATATAAATTTTGTGGTGTTGACTGATGTTTTCTTGTTGTTAATTGTGAGACCAAAACTAGCACAACAGAGAATAGATCCTTATTTTGTTGCATCTCAGTTTCAGTGGCTGCATTGAGTGCATAATCATTTGAAAACATAAGATCATGCATCAGCAACTTCCTATCCTTTGGTCTAGCTTTGTAGACTTTTCAAATTGAAGAATTTGTCATCAGTGCAGTAGATGATCTTGAAATCATATTCCTCCTCAGTGAAAGAATTTAATAACATGACTGAAAAGATTGTGCAAAAAAGCATGAATGACCCATCATTCTTTCACTCCATTGGTGACTGGGAAATTTTGAAAGTACCATCCACTATCCTGGGTATGCATGTCATTATGGAATTGACTTACAATACTGATGAACTTCTCTGGGCAGCCAAATTTTGACATAATTTTTCAAAAACTCCCATGACTGATGATATCAAAGGCCTTGGTAAGATCTACAAATGTTGTATACGCACTTCTGTTCTTTTCCTAGCATTTTCCCTGTACTTGTCAGACAACAAACAGCATATGGACTGTTCCTCTACCCTTATTGAAGTCACACTGGCTCTCAGGGAGGTGACCAGCTTCTAGCTTATTGAGAAGCACTCTGGCAAATATCTTACCAGCAATGCTTAGAAGAGAAATATCCCTATGATTGTCACAGGATAATCTGTTCCCTTTACATATATATATATATATATATATATATATATATATATATATATATATATATATATATATATATGTATATGTATATATATACATATATATATTCTACATTTTGAAAAATTATTTTCTTCAAAGAGCTTTTATATCTCCTTTTCCATTTGACCAATTCTGCTTTTTAAGTCACTCTTCTTTTCATTGGCCTTTTGGACTGATTTTTCCCATTTGACCCAAACTTGTTTGTAAGATATTATTTTCCTCAGTAATTTTTTTCTGTCTCCACCAAGTTGCTGCCTCAGTTTTCATGGTTTTGCCTCTTCTCTCTCATTTCTCTTCCTGTTGTTTTTTTACCTCCATTTCCCTTACTTGATTTTCAAAATCAATTTTTATCTGTTCAATAGTCTGAAAACAATTCATATTTTTCTTAGAAGTTTTGGATGCTGAAGCTTTGACTCTGTTATCTTCAGCATGTGTATTTTGATCCTCCACAGAGCCAAAGTAATTGTCCATGGTCAGATTTTTTTTTCTGTTGTTTGCTCATTTCCCCAGCCTATGGTTTGATTTTATCTCCTAGTTAAAGTAGACCTCTGCTTCTAAGATGGAAGAGATATTCCCAAACTTTATCAGGCATACTCTCCAGGAACCTTCAAGTTCTCAATTCTTTCAAGATTTTATAAGAGGTCATTCCCCTAGCCTATGCTCTTGTCTGTGGCTGACCACAAAAACTCCTTTCTTATCTGGAATCTGCTGCAGGTAGTAATTTGCTCTGCTGTAGTCAATAAACTCTGTTGTTGTTTTTTTTTTCCTAAGACTACTGCTTCAGACTGGGAATTTAAGATGAGTATGTACAAAGCAGCAGAATCCTGACTTGTAATTGCATAGAGAACTCTTTGCAATTCTTCTTGCATTGTCTTTGGAATCTTGCCCCATCCCCTTATAATCTGTGGCTGTACACTCTGGAAACTACTGCTGAGTGGTTCCTGAGAGCTATTCCTGATTCACTGTGACCAGGTGTGCACAGAAGCTTATGCTAGACTGGGCTACCCCTTAACCTGGTGTAGAGTTTTCCTGCTTACCTTCCAAGTTGTCCTTGCCAATCACTGGACTGAGAGGTCTAGAAACTGGCACCACTGGTGTACCCAGGAACCCTGAGTTCTGTTCCTTGATGACTGGAGGCATGGTTTGTAAAATCTTTCAACAGATATTCTCAGTTGTCTTGGTTTTGAAAAAAATTTTCTCTGTATTTTTGTAGGTTCTGTCCCTCTAGAATTTGGTTAGAATCATTATTTAAAGGTATTTGAAGTGGTTTAGAGGAGAGATCATGGGGGTACCTACTTTTACTCGGCCATCTTGGCTCTTTTCCTTCTTAATCCCTTAAATTATTTTTTTTTTATAAATCCTTCAAACAAAATCAACATGCTCATATTTTCTAAGTTCCTCCAAAATGGGCAACTAGGTGGCACAGTGCATAGTTGGTGCAGCTAGGTGGTGCAGTGGATAGAGGATCGTCCCTGGAGACAGGAGGACCTGAGTTGAAATATGACTTCAAACACTTAATAATTACATAGCTTGTGTGACTTTGGGCAAGTCACTTAACCCCAGTGCCTTGCAAAAACCAAAAAATGAAAAAAAAAAAGAAGTTCCTCCAACAGGAACTGAAAAGACATATAAGAGAGGAAGAATTTAAAATAATGAGAAATGAATGAAAGTGATATAAGAGAATTGTGAAAAAAGTCAACATCTGAGAAAAAACAGAAAACTTTTCAAAAATGGAAATGGTTATATTAAATAGGAGTTACAAAAATTCAATAAAGAAAACATCACCTTACAAAGGCCAATAGGGAAGGTGGAGTCAAGAGTGCAGAGAAGACAAAAACATTGTCTGACTTCTCCCCCATTTGATGTGGAAACAATGTTACATCATATCTAAATGGATTCTGGAGTAACACAACCCACAAAAAGAAGAATGGAGGAATTTTATAGTTTATTTTACACACCACACACACACACACACACACACACACACACACACACGCACACACACACATGTCCTATGATATTAGTTTCTTTATGAATAGGACATTTTCCATTGCATCTGTTCATGTAATTTTTTTTTACTGACAGCATTCTTTCATTACTTCCCATAACCAAACAATTTTTCATCTCAATTACATACTACAATTTATTCAGGCATTCACCATACATTGACCATCCCCTCAATCTTCAGCTCCCCACCTCTGGAGAACTGCCATAAATATCCCTATACATGTAGGTTCTTTTCTTCCCATGTTTTTATTTTCTCTTCTGGAATATAGACCTAGTAGTAGGACTTTTAGAGCAAAGTGTAGTCATTGTTTATAGCCTTTTCAGCACAGTTCCAAATTGTTCTACAGAACTGTTGGATCATTTCACACTTCCAACATTACAGCAATGTCTCAATTTCCAAACACTTCCAATTTTTGTCATGTTTTCTTTCTGTCCTATTAGCAGAGCCAATAGGTATAAAGTAGGACCTCAGAATTATTTCACCTCAATTTTTTCTATCAATAGGACATTTTAAAATGATTTAAACCTATTGCATTGACATCTTCGTTTGAAAATGTGCATATTTCTTGCTTATTTATCAATTGGGGAATAATGTTATATTTTACAAATTTAACTCAGTTCTCTATGCTTGAGAAATGGGTCTTTATCAGAGAATCTTGTTTCAATATTTTTCCCACACTTACCATTACTATCTGCATTTCATCCCATCCTCTTCCCCCATACCCATTATTCTATTCTCTTTCTCCTTTCACTCTGTCCCTCCTCAAAAATGATTTGCATCTATCTCCTTCCATAATCTTTCCTCCCTTCTATCACCTACCCACCCTCTAACTCCCTTTCTCCTATCCCTTTGTTGCCTTACTTTCCTCTATATTTTTATACCCAGTTGAGTGTGTAAGTTATTCCTTCTCTGCACCAATTCTAATGAGAGTAAGGCTTACTCATATCCTCTCATCCTCTCCATTGCAAAAGTTTTTGTTGCCTTTTTTATGTGAAATGACATACCATTCTTCTTCTGCTTTCCTTTTCTCCCAGTACATTCTTTTCTTAGCCATTACCTTCATCTTTTTAATATATTAATCATTCAAATTCAACTGCTACCTGTGCATGGTCTCTATAATGCTCATTTTGATTGCCCTAATAAATGAGATCATTAATATGTTATCAGTTCAATCTTCCCATTCAGAAACATAAACAGTTCAATATCATTAAGTCCCTTATAATTTGCCTTTCCTGTTTACCTTTCTTATGCTTCATTGAGTCTTGTATATTGGAAGATCATATTTTCTGTTCAGCTCTGGTCATTTCATCAGGAAAGTTTGAATTTCCTTTTGTCATTATAGAACCATCTTTTCCCCTGAAAGAGTGTGTTCAGTTTTACTGGATTTTTCTTTGTAATCCAAGTTCACTAGCATTCTGGAATATACATTCCACGTTCTATGTTTTCTTAATGTGGAAGCCTTTAAATCTTATGTTATCATGACTATTGCTGTATAAAATTAAGATTTTTTTTGTTCTTCTTGCAATATTTTCTCCTTGACTTGAGCTCTGTAATTTGCTTATAATATTCCTGGTAGTTTTTTTTTTTTTTTGGAAACTTTTTTCAGGAGTTGATCAATGGATTCTTTGAATTTTTCTTTTAAACTCTCCTACCAAAATATCAGGGTAGTTTTCATTGTCTAGTCTCTTCAGACAGTCCAATAATTCCTAAATTATCTTTCCTGGACCTGTTTTCACAGGCAGTTGTTTGTTCAATGAAATATTTCACATTTTACTCCAGTCGATCATTTTGTTTATTATTTCTCCTGTTTGTTCCATTCTATATTTTAAGCAATTATTTTCTTAAGTGAGTTTTTGAATCTCATTTTCGATTTGGTCAATTATGCTTTTAAGGATTTCTTCCCTTTAATAGCTTTTTTGTAACTCTTTTTTTTCCCATTTTGACCTATCTAGTTTTTAGTATATTATTTTATTCAGTATTTTTAAAATTTTCTTCACCAAACTTCTGACTCAGTTTTCATGATTTCCCATGTCCTTCCTATTCCTCTTTCTATTTTTCTCTATCCCCACAAAATTGATGTTCAAAATACTTTTTAAGTTCTCTCTAACCTGAGTCCAATTTATATTCTTATCAGGCTTTGAATGTGGAAGCTTCGAGTTTGATATCTTTTTCTGAATGTGTATTTTGATCTTTGATAATATCACAGTAATTGTCTATTTTTTTTATTTTTCTTCATTTGCTTCCTCATTTCACCAGTCTATAAATTGATTTTAAATATTTTAATTGATATTTTAGTATTCCAAATATGTGCTATAAAAGTTTTTCAACATTCATCCATATGCATATGTATATTTTAAGTTGCAAAATTTCCTTCTGCCCTCCCTTCCCACCCACCTCCCTTCAGCAGCAATCAGTTTAATATTATATATACACATTTGTGTTAAATGTGTTTACAGATTAGTAATTTTCAGTATTTAAGAGATATTTTAATAAGTGAATGTAGTGTTCATCAGATTATGAAGCTTTTGTTTTGTTTTTCTTGCTCTGGATGGGGATTGCATTGTCTATCATTAGTCTGATAGAGTTGTCCTATCTCTTTGAAATACTGAGAGGAGCTGCATGCAACAAGATTGATCATCTTACAATATTGTTGTTAATGTGGACGATATTCTCTTGGTTCTGCTCCCTTTGCTCAGCATCAGAGCCTGTAACTCATTCCATGTTTTTCTAGAGTCAAATAATTTATGGTTTCTTATAGAACAATAATATTCTATAGTATTCATGTATCATAATTTTGACATTCCCCAACTGAGGGGATCCCCTCAATTTTCAATTCTTTACTTCCACAAAAAGAACTGCTATGATCAATTTGAAACATGTGGTGGGACTGTTCCCATTTTTAATGATTTCTTCTGGATATAGGACTTGAATTGTAATTGCTGGGTCAAAGGAAATAAATATCTTTATTGCTCTTTGGGCATAGTTCCAAATTGCTCTCTAGAATGGTATCAATTCACAACTCCATCAGCAATTAATGTCCCAATCCTCCCACAACCTCTCCAATATTGATCATTTTCCCTTTTTCTCATCTTAGCTGATCTGATAGGGGTGAGGTGATACCTCATAGTTATTTTAATTTGCATTTCTTTAATCAATGGTGATTTGAAGCATTTTTAGTAAATTGTTGTATATAGCTTTAACTTATTCATTTGAAAACTGTCTATTCATATCCTTTGACCATTTATCATTTGGAGAATGACTTGAAATCTAATAAATTTGATGCAACTCTATGTATTTTAGAAATGAAACCATTAACAGAGCTCCTAGTTGTGAAAAGTCTTTCACAGATTTCTGCTTTCCTTCTAATGTTTTCAGCATTGATTTCATTATTGCAAAACATTTTTAATTTAATATAGTCAAAATCATTCAATTTGCAATTTATAATGTATTTCCTGTTTGGTCATAAATTTGTTCCCTTTCCATAGATCTGACAGATAATTTCTTGCTCTATTAATTTATCTGTGGTGTCACCCATGATGTCTAAAACCTGTAACCATTTTGATCTTATTTTGGTAAAGGATGTGAGATGGTCTATGCCTAGGTCTATGCCTAGCTTTTGCCATTATTCCAATTTTCCAAGCTATTTTTTTGTCAAATAGTGCATTCTTATCTGAGAAGCTGATATCTTTAGGTTTGTCAAATAGATTGCTGTAGTCATTTACTGCAGTTTCTTTTGAACTTATCCAAATCCACAGATCCATTACTCTATTTCTCAACCAGTACCAGACAGTTTTGATGACTGTTGCTTTATAGTGTAATTTTAGAGCTGGTAGATCTAGGACACATTTCCTCAGTTCCCTTACTATTCTTGATCTTTTGTTGTTCCAGATGAATTTTGTAACATTTTTCTAGATTGGTAAAAGAGTTATTCTGTAGTTTGACTGATACAGTTTGATTGGCATGGCACTGAATAAGCAATTTAATTTGGATAGAATTGTCATTTATATTCTATTAGCTCAACCTAACCACGAGCAATTGATAATTTTCCAATTATTTATGTCTGATTTTATTTTATAATTGTTTTTTATAGAAGTGTTTTATAATTGTGTTCATACAGTTTCTGGGTAGTGTTGGGGGTAGATTTCCAAGTATTTAATGTTGTCTGTAGTTAATTTAAATGAAATTTCTCTTTCTATATTTCACTTTTGGGTTTTGTTGTTCATATATAGAAATATTGGTGGGGTTTGGGGATTTGTTTTATATCCTTATATTTTGCTGAATTTCTTAAATGTTTCAAGGAGTTTTTACATGATTTTCTTGGGTTCTCTAATTATACAATCAAAGCATCTGCAAAGAGTGAAAACTTGGCTTTTTCCTTGCTAATTCAGTTTCCTTCAATTACTTTGTCTTCTCTTATTGGTCAAACTAGCATTTTTAATACTATAATGAATGTTGATAATGACCATCCTTGCTTCATCCCTGAACTTATTGGAAAAGTTCCTAGTTAATCCCCATTATACCTAATATTTGTTGAAGGTTTTAAATCAATGCTGCTTATTATTTTTTATAGAAAATTCCATTTATCCCTATACTTTCTAGTGTTTTAAGAGGAATGGATGTATTTTATCAACTTTTTCAAAATTTATGGAGTTAATCATAAATTTCTGTTGGTTTTGCTAAAAATATGTTCAATTAAGTTCTGTTTTCCTAATATTAAATCATCCCTGCCTACTTAATATAAGTCCTACCTGAATGTAATATGTTTTCTTATCATAAGTGTTGTTATCTCATTGATAAAACTTCTTTTGAGATTTTTTGCGTCAATGTTCATTAGGGAAATTGATCTCTAATTTTCTCTGTCTGTTTTCCTTCTTCTTGGTGTAGGTATTAGCACCATATTGGTGACATAAAAGAAATTTGGCAGAACACTTCTTTTCCTATTTTCTAAAGTAGTTTGTGAAGAATAATAATTAATTGTTCCTTAAATGTTTGGTAGAATTCACTTGTAAATCTATCTGAAACTGAAGACATTTTCTGATGGAGTTTATTGATGATTTCCTCTATTTCTTTTTCTGAAATGGGGTTCTTTAAATATTTTATTTCCACTACTGTTAATATGGGCAGTTTGTATTTTTGTAAATATTCATTTTTTTTCACTCAGGTTATCAAATTTATTGGCATAACATTCAGGAAAGTAGATCTAAATTATCTTTAATTTCCTCCTCATTGGTGTTTAATTCACCCTTTACATTTTTGATACTGGTAATTGGTTATCTTCTTTCTCTGTTTTTTGTTTATTTATTATTGAAGAATTTTTTTAACTTGAGTTTTACAATTTTCCCCCAATCTTATTTCCCTCCCCCCGCCCCCTCGCAGAAGGCAATTTGTTAGGCTTTACATTGCTTCCATGATATACAATGATTCAAATTGAGTGTGATAGGAGAGAAATCATGTCCTTAAGGAAGAAACATAAAGTATAAGAGATAACAGGATCAGACAATAAGATATCAGTTTTTTTTTTTTCTCTAAATTTAAGGTAATAGTCCTTGGTCTTTGTTCAAACTCCACAGTTGTTTCTATAGATACAGTTGGTAATCTCCATTGAAGACAGCCCCAAATTGTCCCTGATTGTTGCAATTATGGAATGAGTGAGTTCATCAAGTATGATCATTGCCCCTATGTTGCTGTTAGGGTGTACAGTGTTTTCCTGGTTCTGCTCATCTCACTCAGCATCAGTTCATGCAAATCCCTCCAGGCTTCCCTGACTTCCCATCCTTCCTGCTTTCTAATAGAACTATAGTATTCCATGACATATATATATATATATATATATATATATATATATATATATATATATCACACTTTGCTACGCTATTCCCCAATTGAAGTAGATTTACTTAATATCCAATTCTTTGCCACCACAAACAGGGCTGCTATGAATATTTTTGTACAAGTAATGTTTTTACCCTTTTTCATCATCTCTTTAGGGTATAGACACAGTAGTGGTATTGCTGGATCAAAGGATATGCACACTTTTGTTGCGCTGAGAGCATAATTCCAAATTTCTCTCCAGAAATTTTGGATGAGTTCACAGCTCCACCAACAATGTAAGAGTGTCCCAGATTTCCCACAACCCTTCCAACAAGGATCATTATACTTTCTGGCCATATTGGCCAGTCTGGGTGGTCTGAGGTGGTACCTCAGAGGAGCTTTAATTTGCATTTCTCTAATAAGTATTGATTTAGAGCAATTTTTCATATTATTATGGATCTCTTTGATCTCATTTGTAAATTGCCTTTGCACATCCTTTGACCATTTGTCAATTGGGGAATGGATTTAAAAAAAAATAAAACTAAGTTCTCTGTATATTTTAGAAATGAGTTCTTTAGGGGTGGCTAGGTGGTGTAGTAGATAAAGCACCGGCCTTGGAGTCATGAGTACCTGGGTTCAATTCCGGTCTCAGACACTTAATGATTACCTAACTGTGTGGACTTGGGCAAGCCACTTAACACCATTTGCCTTGAAAAAACCTAAAAAAAAAAGAAATGAGTTCTTTGTTAGAAATATTAGTTGTAAAGATTGCTTCCCAGTTTATAACATTTCTTTTGATCTTGGTTACAGTGGTTTTGTCTGTGCAAAAGCTTTTTAATTTAATGTAATCAAAATCATCTAGTTTGTTTTTAATGATGCTCTCCATCTCTTCCTTAGTCATAGACTGCTTCCCTTTCCATAGATCTAACAGGTAAACTAGTCCTCCATAGATCTGACAGCTAAACTAGTCCTTGATCTTCTAGTTTGTTTAAATTATTGCTTTTTATCTCTAAATCCTGTATCTATTTGGATCTTATCTTGGTATAGGGTGTAAGGTGTTTGTCTAATCTAAATTTCTTCTATACTAACTTCCAATTTTCCCAGAGTTTTTTTTATCAAAGAGAGAGTGTTTATTCCAATAGCTGGACTCTGGGTTTATCAAACAGCAGATTACTATAGTCATCTCCTGCTATTACACCTAGTCTATTCCACTGATCGACCACTCTATTTCTTAGCCAATACCAGACAGTTTTGATGACTGATGCTTTATAATATAATTTTAGATCAGGTAGGACCAAGCCCCTTTCGTTTGTACTTTTTTTCATTAAATCTTTGGAAATTCTTGACTTTTTATTTCTAAATATGAATTTACTTACAACTTTTTCTAACTCATTAAAGTCATTTTTTTGGAATTTTGATTGGTGGAGCACTAAACAGGTAGTTCTATTTTGGTAGAACTGTCATTTTTATTGTATTAGCTCTACCTATCCATGAGCAGTTGATATTTGCCCAGTTATTTAAATCTGATTTAATTTGTGTGAGAAGTGTTTTATAATTGTTTTCAAAAAGTTTCTTAATCTGCCTTGGAAAATAGACTCCCAGGTATTTTATATTGTCTGTGGTTACTTTGAATGGGATTTCTCTTTCTAGCTCCTTCTGCTGTATCTTGCTAAGCATATATAGAAAAGCTGAGGATTTATGAGGGTTTATTTTCTATCCTGCAACTTTGTTAAATTTGCTAATTGCTTCCAGTAGTTTTTTGGATGATTTCTTGGGATTCTATAGCTATACCATCATATCATCTGCAAAGTGTGAGAGTTTTGTTTCTTCCTTCCTAATTCTAATTCTTTCTTTCTTAAATCAGTTTGCCCAAAGTTTATCTATTTTATTGGCTTTTTCATAAAACCAGTTCTTAGTTGTTTTTTTTTTAATTTGGCCAATGCTTTTTTCTTTCAATTTTATTTGCCTCTCCCTTGATTTTAAGAATGTCTTATTTTGTATTTAATATTTTAATTCTTTTTAGGGTGGGACTCTATTTCTATTGTAAATGATGCACTGTCACAAACTTTTGACCATTTTTGTGACTTTTTAAAGAGATCATGTAGGGACTTGCAAATTTCCAATTATTCCATTGTCTTATAAGCTGTTATTATTACTCTCTTGGTCTATGATTTGGTCTGAGGGTGATCAATAAAACTCTTTTCTGCCCTGAACCTCTAAGAGGGTTCCTGTTTTACTATAGAAGTAGGCTCTTTTGTGCACCAGCTTCTCTTCTGGGACTGGGGACCAAGACTGCAATGCAAATCTGAGTATGGGCAAAGAAACAAAATCTTGCTTTAGTGATAGAAAGGGGACCACTGTAATCTCCTTCTAACCTCTTACCATTTCTTGTCTTAGAACACTTGAACCAACTATCTAGGTTGATTGAGTGGCTCCGAAAAACTGCTTTTGATCTACTTTCACTAGATCTGGGCTACTGAGCCATTCATTGGGCTCTTCTCCAGTGAAGCAGATTCTTCCTGCTTACCTTCTATGTTGTCCTTAACAACTCTGAGTTGAGAATTCTGGAAATTAACATTGCTGCTTCTGACCCAATCACCGTGCTGTCTGTTCCTAGAATGCTGGGGCTGTGTCTTTTCTACATGCTCAGCCCTGCTCTATACTTTTCTCAAACCCTAGTGCAACAGACCATTCCAGTCAATTTTCCAAGTTGCCTTGAACTGGATAAATTATTTCCCTCAATCTTTTCTTGGGTTCTGCTACTATGGAATTTGCTTAGATTCTTTATTTAAAGGAATTTGGAGTGGTTTGTAGCAGAGTTCTGTCTCTGTCTTTACTTTTCCAATACCTCACAACAATCAGATTGATTAATAGGTCAAAAACAGAAAATGATAATTGTTGAAGATTTGTGAAAATAGAAACACTCATGTACTTTTGATAGAGTTGTAAAGTCATCCTATCATTCTAGAGAGCAAAATGGAACTATAACCCTATGATCACCAAACTGTGCATACCCTTTCATCTCTCCCTCACTTTAATCCACATTATTTGCATGTAATGACACCATTCCCTCGATGTCATGGTCTTCTTAGAGAAGGAAGGACAACAACAACCCTTTCATCTGACAATACCTCTTTATACCAAGCAGAAAGAACAGAAGAAAACAATGAGTTATGATAAAATTCAATAAACAAATATTAACCATTTGGTATATGTCAGGCATTGTGATAAACTGTGAGAGATAAAAAGAACAAAAAATGAAAATCATACCCATCTTCAAGGAGACTTAAATCTAATATGGAAATATAATACACAAAAGGAAGCTGAAACCAGCAACGCATAATGTTTTATGGAAATCAAAGAAAGAAGACCTACTAATAGAAAAAAGAAAAATTCTTTTTAGTTCTGTGGATGTTTTGGGGAGAAGCAAGTTTGAAATTGTTATTGAGGGAGTATTTTCATCCTATTCACTTGGAAAGACAATCTGGAATCAGGTTCAGATGTGCACCTTGGAGAAGATTATCTCCTTGAAATTAATATATAGACTTTACCTAACTTACAAGCACCTGAGATAGGGATGGATCCTAGACATGAATGAGCATCAAGGTAAGTCAAGTTTGAGACCCCACATCCTGTTTGTTCTTGCTATTGCTAATAAGCATTTCTAAATTTCTAATGCCAGGGGTAGGATTAGTACAGTGAAGTGAATTATGTTGATATATAATGGTATCTTGTCTTATGTCTAACAAGTATTTATTCAAATATAGAAGTGAATAGAAACATTCTCATCTAGTGAAATATTCTTTTTTAAATGCCAGAGTATTAATATGATATATTCAGTTGAAGATAGATGTTTTCTACTCATAAAAAGAGAAATTTTTCTACAATATAGCTATAGGAAACTAAAAATTAATTGGTGGTCAATAGTTGATATTATCATTATCACAAAATTTGAAAAGCAATATTTTAAAAGAACCCTAGGAAAAATCTAAATTCGAAATTCTTAAACATAGTCTGCAGACCCTTTGTGATTTAGAATACTTTCAAAGGGGCCTAGGTCCCTTTGAATATCATAATTATACCTGCAAGTAATTTGCTTCCTTTTCCAATTACATACAAACAGATTTTTTCATATATTTCTAGCAAAACAAAAATGCAAAGCTAGATCTGAGAATATAGCTGTCTTCTATTAAACCAGAATTTATATAAATTTGAAAAATAATATGCAAAATCATTTCTCTATATGTTTTTGTTTTGGACAATGAAGCTATTTTAATAATATATATTTTATGTTAATATGTAATGTGCTTATCATTGTTATTCTAATATTGATTAGCATAGTTTAAATAGAAATTAATTTGGAAAATGGTGATAAAATTAACTCATATTAACAAATCTCTTTGAGATTTAAAATTTTTTTTACAGGATAAAGGGCATTTTATACCAAAGAGAGTGACAACCACTGTTCTAAAACAATGCCAAAAGTTAGTAACTGGAAGAATGATTAGTCACATGGTAATTCTTTAATTCTAAATATAGTGCTCTCTTCATTTTACCATGCTCTTTTCTCTTTCTGTAAACTACAAATTTAATAGTACATTAGCTTTTCAGATTAGGTTTTTTGCTTGCTCTGTTTATTGTTATATAGATATATGCTCAAATCAACATATACATATATATATATATATATATATATAGTTAGAAGTTAATTCAAATAATAGCATTAAGTCTGGTTGAAAATAGATATTCAAATTTGCTCTTTGCTATAACATAGGATCTATCAGCTTTAGCATTAAAACACTGGAGGGCCTGGAATATCATATTCCAGTGGGCACAGGAGCTTGGATTGCAACTAAGAATTGAGTACTGGACTTCCAGTCAAGATGGCAGAGAGAAGCCAGACACTGTCCTAAGATCTCCTGGAATTCCCTCAGGATTAATATGAATCAAATCTCTTAACAGAATTCAAATCCACAAAATACAGAAAGAGCAAAGGAGAAGAACATCTCCCACAAAGGTCTGTCTCAGAGGCAGGTGGGTGAGCAGGGAACAGAAAACAGAAAGCCAATCCAGGGGTAGAGGGGTGAGACCCAGGAATAACCTCAGAACAGCCACAGAAGCTTTGGCTTTGTGAACCGGCAGGAGAGCAGTGCAGCAGGTGGGAGAGCTCTAGCCAAGCAGCTAAACATCAATCTGGTCAGCTCTATTGGACTGGAAGACCAAGACTGCATGTCCTGTATTTTTAGGGAAGTCTACATATTTCCAGTGAGCCTCCACCCCCCCACATTTCTATAAGAGAACAGGACTCTTCCCAGAACAAAGTAACAACCTCCCCCTACCTGGCTCAGGTGCAGAGAGCAGATCTCTCTCAGTCTAGAGTGAATGTGGGCCCAGTCCACCCTTGTCCAAGGATAATTCAGACCCTGCAAAAACCCCCAGCCCCGCAGCATTAGGGAGTGGGCCACAATCAAGTTCACAGATACTCCAGAGAAAGCCTCTAGTGCCCCCTAAAGGACAGTTCAATTGCTAAACCCAGTAAACAAAGCCCATATAGTTTTCAAAACCAAAGATTTTGAACCAACTCCCCCCACCAACACAAGTTCCTAGGAAAATGCAGAAAGACCTTCAGAAATGGGGGGGGGGGGGTACATTGAAAGTTACCTCTAAGACAAAGACCTTAACTTAGATAAAGTTACAACTTCAGAGGAGAATATCAATTGAAAAAAAATTGGGGAAAAAACTCAGGAGAAAATTAAAACCATGAAATAAGAAAACAAATCCTGAGAAAAATACAATTTGATACATGAAAAAGGAAGCAATTCTCTCGAAAACTCAATTGGGTGAATGGAAAACTCTTTCAAAAATAAAATTAACCAAATGGAAAAGGAGTTGCAAAAGGTAAATGAAATAGTTCTTCCTCTTAAAAAAAGAATGGAATCATGGAAACTAATGACTTCATAAGACAGCAAGACTCTTTAAAACTAAACCAAGAAACTGAAAATATTAAAAAAATACAAAATACCTCATCTGCAAAACCACTGACCTTGAGAATCAATCCAGAAGAAATAACTTAAGAATCATTGCGTTTTCCAAAACCACTGAAGAGAAAAAAAAGCCTAGTCTCAATATTTCAGGATTTAGTGATGGAAAATTGCCCTGATATCATGTAACCAGAGGGCAAAATAGTTATCGAAAAAAATCAGGCCCCTCCTGAAAGTGATCTCAAAAATGAAAACTCCAAGGAATATTGTGAGCCAATTCCAGAAGTATCAGATAAATGAGAATGTCCTGCAAGAAGCCAAAAAGAAAAAAAAATAGATATCAAGAAGCCACAGTAAGGATTACACAAGACTGGGTGAATCAAAATTAAGGTATTGAAGGGTCTGCAATGTGAAATTCTTAAGAGCAAGGGAGGTTGGAATGCAGTCAAGAATACATCATGTGGCAATGTGGCAAAAAAAGAGTCTTCTCTTCCAGGGGAAAAGATGGACATTCAGTGAAATAGGAGACTGCCAACTTTTCCTGTTGACAAGACCAGAGCTAAATAGAAAATTTGAACTTCAAACAGGAGACTTGAGATACATGAATAGAGGCAATGAATGGGGGTAAAGTGGCTTGCCCAAGACCACATGACTAGGTAATTATTAAATGTCTGAGGTCAGATTTGAACCCAGATACTCCTGGCTCCAAGGCTGGTGCTCTATTCATTGTGCCACCTAGTCACCCATATATATTATACCTTTAACTGCTTACAGGAATAAATTAGAGGAGAAAGGAAATCAATGAACTAAAGATGCAACTAAAAAAATTAAAGAAAGATCAAATTAATCCCCCCATTAACTAGCAAATAAGAAATTCTAAAAATTAACAAAAATCAAAAGCATTAAAATTTTGAACTAAAAATAAAGCAAGGAGTTGGCTTTAGGCAAAAACTCTAATAAAATTGATAAACCTCTGGTTAATTTGATTAAAAGAAGCAAGAAGGAATTCAAATTCCTAGTATCATAAATGGAAAAGGTGAACTCCCCACCACTGAGGAGGAAATTAAAGCAATAATTTCAATGGAAATTAAGTGGATATCCTTCAATTGGGGAATGGCTTGACAAACTGTGCATACATATGTCATGGAACACTATTGTTCTATTAGAAACCAGGAGGGATGGGAATTCAGGGAAATGTTGAAGGATTTGCATGATCCGTTGCTGATCGAGATGAGTAGAACCAGAAAAAAACACTGCATCCTAACAGCAACATGAGGGTGATGATCAACCTCCATCAGTGCAATAATCAGGGCCAATTCTGGGCTCTCTGCAATGGACAATACCATCTATATTCAGAGAAAGAACTATGGAGTTTGAACAAAGACCAAAATCTATTACCTTTAATTTAGGGGGAAAAAAGACTTATCTTATTATATAATTTTGCTATCTATTATAATTAATTTTACTTCCATAATGATATGATTTGTCTCTCATCACATTCAAGTGAGATCAATATAAAGGCTAACAGACTGCCTTCTGTGTGGGATGGGGGGAGGGAAGCAAGAATGGGAGGAAAAATGCAAAACAAAAAAATAAAAAAATAATATTTTTCTAAAAAGTATGAAGTAATAATACAGGATTATTTTTGCCCAACTGTTTGCCAATGAATTTGGTAATCTATGTGAAATGGATGAATATTTTAAAAAACATGAGTTGCTCAGGTTAAATGAAGGGGAAATTGAATACCTAGAAATCACTATCTCAGAAAAAGTAATACAACAAATTATTATGGAACTCCCTAAGGAAAAATATCCAGGGTGAGGTGGCTGTACAAGTGAATTCTATCAAACATTTAAGGAAGAATTTGTTCTGATTCTATATGAACTTTTGGGGAAAAATAAGTGAAGATGGAACTCTACCTATCTCTTTCTATGGCTTCAATATGGTGCTGATACCTAAACTAGTCAGATTCAAAACACAGAAAGAATTTTTTTAACTATCTCCTAATGAATATAGATATAAAAATCTTAAATAAAATCTTAGCAAAGCGAATACAAGTTATCAGTAGGATACAAGTTATCAGTAGGATAATACACTCTGACCAAGCAGGATTCATCCTAGGAATGCAGGGTTGGTTCACTATTAGGAAAACTGTTAGTATAATTATCTATATCATTCACAAACCTATCAGAAACCATATGATTAACTCAATGGATGCTGAAAAATCATTTGACAAAATACAACACCCATTCCTAATAAAATGCTAGAGAACATAAGATTAAATGGATTGTTCATTAGAATTTTAGGCAGTATCTATCTGAAAACATCAACTAGCATTAGATGTAATGAGGTTAAACGAGAGGAATTCCCAATAAGATCAGTGGTTAAACGAGGTTGTTTGTTATCATCACTACTATTCAATATTGTCTTATAAATGTTAGATTCAGCAATGAGAAGAAAAAGAAAGTGAAGGATTTAGAATTAGTAAGGAAGAAATAAAACTGACATTTTTGCAGATGGCATGATGATATAACTAGGGAATCCCCCAAAAAGTCACCTGTAAAACTACTAGTAACAATGAGCAATTTTAGCAAAGTTGCAGGATATAAAATATACCCTCAAAAATCTTTAGCATTTCTGCATTACTAGCAAGATACAGCCACAAGAGATAGAAAGAGAAATCCCATTCAAAGTAACTCCTGACATTATAAAATACTTGGGAGTCTATCTGCCAAGGCAGACTCAGAAACTGTGAAAACAGCTATAAAACACTTCTCATGCAAATAAAATCAGATTTAAAACCTGGGAAAATATCATCTGCTCATGGATAGGTCGAGCTAATGTAATAAAAATGACAATTCTACTTAAATTAAACTACTTATTTAATGTCATACAAATGAAAATTTCAAAAAAAACTTTAATAACTTAGTAAAAATTGTCAGTAAATTCATATGGAGAAATAAAATATCATGAATTTCCAGGAATTAAATGAAAAAATGCAAAATATTGTGGCTTAGCCCTACCAGATCTAAAATTACATTATAAAGTACCAGTCATCAAAAGTTTCTGGCATTGGTCAAGAAAAAGAGTGGTAGAACAGTGGAATAGACTAGATGCAAAAAAGAGATAGCAGGAAATCATTATAGTAATTTGCTTTTTTTTTGAAAAACCCAAAGAGTCCAGCTTCTGGGATAAAAATTCTCTCTTTGATACAAAACTGTTGGGGAAATTGTAAGTTGGTGTGGCAGAGATTTGGATTAGACCAATATATCCCATTCTATACCAAGATAAATTCAAAATGGGTTTAGGATTTAGTCATAAAAGATAATATTATAAGCAAACTGAAGGATCAAGAAGATTTTACCTGTCAGATCTATGGAAAGGGAAGCTGTTTATGACCAAGGAAGAGATTATTGAAAACAAACTAGATAATCATTAAAACATTAAAAGCAAACTAGATAATTCTGGTTACATGAAATTATAAGTATTTAAACAAACAAAATCACTGTAACCAACATCAAAAGAAATGTAGTAAATTGGGAAACAATTTTTACAACTAGTATTTCTGACAAAGGACTCATTTCTAAAATATATGGAGAAGTGAGTCAAATTTATAAAAGAAGAACAAACCATTCCCCAGTTGACAAATGGTCAAAGAATATGTGGATGCAATTTACAGATGAGAAAACAAGCAATCTATAGTCATAAGAAAAATTACTCTAAATCATTACTTATTAGAGAAATGCAAATTAAACCATCTCTGAGGCATCACCTCACACCTCTCAGACTGGCCAATATGACCTGGAAAGGACAATTATCAATGTTGGAAGGGATGTGGGACATATGGAAAACATATACATTACTGTTGAAACTGTGACCTCATCCAGACTTTCTGTATAGTAACTTGGAATTTTGCCAAAAGGGTAATAAAATTGTGCATACACTTTAATCCAGCAATACCACTATTGGGTATATACCCTGAAGAGATGAGATGATGAAAAGGGGTAAAAAAAATGACTTGCACAAAAATATTCATAGCAGTACTATTTGTGATAGCAAAGAATTGGAAATTAAGTGAATATCCATCAATTGGGGAATAACTAAACAAATTTGGTAAATGTACATTATGGAAAACTATTGTTCTATATGAAACTAGGAGGGATGGGAATTTACAGAAGCCTGGAGGGATTTGGTTGAACTGATGCTGAAAAAGAGAAGTAGAATCAGAACTGTTATGTACATTATAATATCAGTATGAGATTGGTAATCAGTCTTAATGGCTTGCTCATTTCAGCCGTGCAACAGTCAGGGACAACATTAGGATGTCTGTGTTGGAGAATACCATCTGTACCCAAAGAAATAATTGTGGAGTTTGAAAAATGACCAAAGACTATTACCTTTAATTTTAAAAAATTCTATCTTTATTATGCAATTTTGCTATCTCTTATATTTTTTTTTCCTTTAGGATATGATTTTTCTCTGAACACATTCAATTTTGTTCAAGAATAGCATGGAAACAATGTAAAGACTATTAGACAGCCTTCTGTGGGGGTGGAGGAAGGAAGAGAAATTAAGGGGTAAAATGTGAAATATAATTAAAAAATAATTTATAAAAAGAATCAACTACCCTGTACAATTCCAAACATTCTTTCAGGGAAAATGATGAATTTTCTTCAAATTAGAGGAATTTCAAAGTTATCTGATGAGGAGCAGAACTGAACAGAAAATATGATTTTTAAATATGACCTCAAGAGTTGCATAAGAAATAAGCAGATAGGGGAAAAACAATAGTCAGTAACATTATACTGGATATGTCCCTACACAGAGAGACAATTCTTAACATATTTAGGAATTTTATTTTTGTTAGGTTAGTTAAAGAAACATAGTTGGAGACTGGATATGGGTGTAGATTGAACATGAAAATGGTAATACTTTGCTCAATACTATAGTTCATGAAGGTTGAATATTGTTAGATTGTTTGTACTTAGAAGATATGGCAAAAATGGATAAAAAAGTGATTTTGCTTATGAGTATTATATTTCTATTGGAAAAAAAGGTAGTATTCTCATAGGGTATGAAAATAAAAGGATCATGAAGTGATGTTACTTTACTTGATATTTTAGTAAACAAGGGTTGTATTCCTAGAAGAACAGAGGGAAGTGTGTACTCAGAGAGTTTGACCATAACTGCATCATGATTTTTTTCGATTTACATAATATTTTTGCTCATGAGGATTGTATTTCTACATAATGTACTTTGAATGAGGGTTTAGTTTAAATTTACTATAATTTGATGTTGTTTATGACTCTTGAGAAGTATATTTCTAATGGAACATATGAGGAGAGTATACTTAGACAAAGTCTGTAGGTATGAAGTGATTATGAGGTAATATTTTTTGTCAAAGAATCAGTCAATTAATCCTTGAGAATTCTACTTCTATTAGGATAGATAAAAGAGTATACTTAGAAGAGAGTTAGCATTAGAGAATAAATAATACAATATGAAGAGGCAAAAAGACCTATTATAGTAAAAGGAAAGATGGGAGGGAGTGATTACCTAATAATCTTACTCTCAACAGATTTGGGCCAAGGAAAGAACAGCATGCATTCCCAATTGGAATTAAAATTTATTGTACTTTTCAGAGAAGTAGGAGTCGAATTCATATTTAAAAACTTGGGATCATTTGGCTAATATAATAAATATGACAATTCTACCCAAATTAAAGTGCTTATTTAGTGCCATAGCAATTAAATTGCCAGAAATTATTTTTACAGAGCTAGTAAAAATAGTAACAAAATTCATGTCATGCAAATATAGATCAAGAATCTTAAGGGAAATGCCAAAAAATGTAAAGGAAAGTTGTCTAATTCCACTACATCTAAAACTATTATATAAAACAATAGTCATCAAATCTAAATCCTACTGATTAAGAAATAGAGTAATGAAAAAATGGATTAGATTAGGTTCAAAAGAAACAGTAGTGAATGACTGCAGTTTAAAATATCAAATAGAATGGGAAAAATTGATCAAAGAAACACATTTCATACCCTGTTCCAAAATATGGTCAAAATAGGTACAGGATTTAGACGTAAAGGGTGATAACACAGACCAATTGAGAGAGTAAGAAATATTCTGTTGGATCCATGAGATGGGAGAAATTTATTTCAAAACAAGATAGAAGAATGGATGATTTTGACTATATTAAATTAAAAAAGGTTTTGCACAAATAAAACCAATGCAACCAAGATTATAAGGAATACAGAAAGCAAGGAAATAACTTTCACAGTTATCGTTTCTGATGAAGACCTCCCTTCTAAAATATGTAGAGAATGGAATCAAATTATAGGAATACCAGCCATTCTCCAATTCATAAACATCAAAGAATATAAGCAGACATTTTCAGATGGTAAAATGAAGACTATATATTGATACGTGAAAATATGGACTAAATCATTGTTGCTAAGAAAAAAATGCTAATTAAAACAACACTGAAGTATCACCCCACATCTTTCAGAATGACTAAATTACAAAAACAGGGAAAATGATCAATGTTGAAAAGGTTATGGGAAAAATGGGACACTAATACCCTGTTGGTGGAGTTATGAACTTAGACAGTCATTTGGGATAACAGTTTGGAACCATGCCAATGGGCAAACAAAACTGTCCCTACCATTTTATCTAGCTATACTAATAAATCAATATCCCAAATCACTCAATAAAACAAGACAAAGGCCATGTGGACAAAACTATTTATAGCATCTCTTTTTATAGAAGCAAATTTGGAAATTTAGGGGGGTGTCCATCAATTGGAGAATTATTGAGCTAATTATGGTATATAAATGTTACAGAGCATCATTTTTCTGAAAGTTTCCTCAGGGAAGAATGATGGACTTCTGAGAAGCACAGAAAGATTTACATGAGCTAATGAGTGAAGTGCACAGAGCCAAGAGAACATTACTACAATAAGGTGAAACGATCAACTGTAATGAGTGTAGCTCCTCTCTGCAGTATAATGATCAAATATAATCCTAAGAGGATAGTTAAGGAAAATGCCAATGACATTGAGAGAACAAACATCATATTCTGTATGCACAGAAAAGCATATTGGGTTCTCTTTTTACTTTTTTTTTACATTTCTTTTTCATGGTATTTTCCTCTTAATTTTAATTCCTCTTTTACAACTTTTACCAGATTGTTTGTAAACATGGAGAGAAGGGAGGAAAGGGAATGTGGTGGAAAAATGTGTAAATCAAAAACTTACAAATTGACAAATGTTGAAAATTACCTTTGCAGATAATTAAAATAATTAAAGAAAAAGTCAATAAAAATACAAGAATAAAATAAAAAGGAACACGTTGTTATTACTGAAATCATAGTTCTGCAATCCAAGAAAGCCATTTCTGTGAGAGAAGAACTTTGAAAATGAATGATGAGCTAATTGTTTTAATTATGCATTCGGTTGTGGCAAACAAATTCTTATTCAATTAAGATACATTCTAATATATTACCTGTTGCAAAAACATATTGAATTTATAGAAAGATAATCCATCTTCCGATATCTTCCTTATTTGTTTCATTGACATTTGTCTCATACCAGAAGAGGGTTTGCATGATATTTTTGTCTACTAGCTACAAAAATAGATGTGATAAAAAAATATAACAGAGTTGTTCCTTCTATTTAGACAAAAAATGAGATTGATGGAAGGATATTATGACAATCTAATAGATTGGTCTCCATGGTGATTTTTTTTCAAGACTTGTAATTTTAAGCCCACTTATTCTATGGCTATCTTATGAAATTTGGAATATTGTCAGAATTAAGTCATGCGTATATATGTGGTCCTTACTTTGACCTGGAAAGATTGTTGCCCCTTTATTTGAAAGGGTAAAGGTAAAGGAAGAAGGAAATGGAATGTTCAAAGAATAAAAGAAGTTAGCAACTCTCTGGACAACAGTAAAGGAAACCATATGCTATTTAGAGGAATAGGAGACATGATACCTGAATCTCTGAGTTTGGTGAAAGTCACTAGTTTCCCTGGCTCCTAAATTATGTTGTTTACCCTGAAGGACATAAAAGATACTGCCAGGTATCATCTTCCTGAGAAGATTTGGAGTGACTTAGGACTTGATATCTGGAAAAGAAGGTGAAGAAGTCAGTGGTCTTTGTCTTCATTTTAGTAAGGCATAAAAATTTAATGCATAATCTGTAATACTGACTTTTTAGGTTACATTAATTTACCATCTATTTCATCCCACCCCCTCATCATTACTTTCAAAAAGATCCTTAGGATTTAACTGAGAACAAGGGTGTTCTTTTTTATTTGATACTTACAAATGTGATGAGCTAGTTCCCCCCAACTGTGAAGGTGAAAACTGATTTCATTATTATGTGATTTAAATTATTTGTTTAACCTCATCTGAAATTAAAGATGTCATTTGTTTCTGATGTTTTCTCAACAAAAATCTAATATAGATTACATTTCTTCCCTCTAATATAAGGGTGTGGGTATAAGATAAGCATTCTTTCTAAATGCTGTTGAAAAGAGAAAACTCATAATATATTTTTGCATGCAGCTCTGCCCATCATTCTTCCCTTGAGGAAACTTTTTTTCTTTGGATCCAGCTAAAAGTTTCTGGACAACACTCAATTCAGAATGTCAAGTCTGGCAACAGTATATAGATTGCAGACTCTCTTAATCTGATTTAAGCCTATTTCCAGGACTGGATGCCATTTGGAAGATAGAAAGTTAGACTATATTATTTCAATTTGACTCCAACTGCCAACTCTGGTGCCATACTATCAAGCAGAGAACTACATCCTGCTATAAATCTCAATAATGTCCCTGATGGACACATACTCATTTTAAATACTGCTTTTAAGGAATACAGAGGTTAATGAAGACAGTGAAAGTCAAAATAAATGTGAACAACAAAACCAGAAGTAAACTAACAATTGATACCATGGGAGTATCAGATATTAGGGAAAGAGGGAGAATAAATGCTCTAAGAGGAAGATCAAGGGATGTCACAAATTTTCTGTTACACTTTAGCCACACATACCTCCTACTCCTAGTAAGTTACCCTAGACCAGAAGAGAAAATATCCAATGTTTTTTGTAAGTATACTGTCAATTGACTATTGTGTCTACATAAGATTGCACTATAAATGAAAGAAAAGCATAGAACCAACAACTGTACTTCATTCAACTCAATATCTAGATCTGCAGCCTATCTTCTGTAAATGAGTGTCATTAGTGTCCTAAGTTCTTAGTATGTTCCCTACAGGTATTCTTTAAGGCATGCTAAAATAATATTAAAAGAAGAAACACCTTGACCTAACACCTTTATGCCTAACATTGGAAAATAAGCATGGATTTACTTCAGGCTATGTGGAATTTCTTCTAACTTTAATTCAATATCTTTTTATATTTGTTCAATGTTATTTTTATCCTTAATTCCCTCTCTCTTTCCAGGGAAAAGTGATTTACTTCCAACAAAACAATGCATGGCTTGGAAAAGCAGATCAGAGAGAATCTATCGGATATTTAAACTAACAAAATTCATCAAAAGAATTAGAAGGAAAGGAAAGGAGGGAAGTAAAAAAGCTGACAATGAAAGGGTAATGAACATTAATACTTAAATATAAGTAGAACCTTGCATAGAAGTATATTCTAAACCCAATACACTTTAAGAAAAGTAATTAACATTTTACTCTGGCCCTGTCAAATCATGTATTCTCATTATGACTTTCATATCATTTGGTGTGCTGTGAGTCATCCTTCCAGATAGGAAACAGTTAAGAAGTAACAAAAACAAAAGTGGTTAGGAGAAAGATTTTTGAGGTTAAACTAGAGAAATTTCCAAAATCATGATCAATTGTGTGGTATAATTACATTGAATAGGCCAACAAAAGGGGGAGTTTCTTATTTTAACATGAACAATGCCTAAATTATATCTGAAATAACTTGGCAAATTTTCCCTAATAGTAACTGTTGAGAGCATAAAGGACTCATAACTCTAATATAGTTCTTTAAAAGTGTGAATAATGAATTATTTGAAATAGGAATAAAATACTTTTTAAAAAAAATTTACTTCTGAATAGTTCAACATTATTCACTTTATTATTTGTTTAAAACTTTTCAAGTACTTCAGGTGCACTTATTATTAAGAACAGGCATTCATACACAGACAGACTCTTAAACTAATAACTAGGTATAAGAAAAGACCTCAATTGCCCCAGCTCTTCCTGTCTTGAGTCCCTGTTCATTTGCCTGACATGGATTCTCTTTTTTTCACACAGTCTAACAAAAAAGTATGGAGAGGTTTCTGGTGTATTCTAGAGATAATGCTCTTACAGCAAAAATGCTACTAAGGACAGTTATGAAAAGTAAACATAAACTGAATGGTAAATGGAAAGAAGGAAAAATCACAAAAAGAGCAAATGAAGAGGGAATGTTTAGCCTAGGGATGAAAATAGAAAATAAAAAAAATATTTTTGTTTCATTGTTATTGTCATTGTTGCTTTTTTTTCCAAATACCTGAAGAACTATCCTGTGGAAGTGAATCGAGACATTTCCTATTTAACTTCAAATGACAGAGAGGTTGTACAATTGGGCAAAGAGTCACTGAGAAGGACATTTAGTCTTGACATAAAGAAAACTTTCTAACAAACAACTATCCAAAAGAGAAAATAAATTTCTCAAGATGTAACAGTTTAATTTTCACTGAAAATTATAATGCTGATAATGGATGAGAATTTTGTTTTTGATACCACAGCAATATTTTTGTCAGTTTGAACTAGATAATATCTGTGATACAGTTTAATTAATGCATCCTTATAATTACTTTGGCCATATGTGTGCACATGAGATTATTATTAGAAATTATCCTCAAGAGTTTATAAGAGTAAATCTATTTCTATTCTAAGAAATATATAAACATTTTAAACCATTTTAGTAAACCTGATGTGGTTGTTGAATGATAAAATGATTGAAGAAATGAAGGCTCAGTCTCCTCCAATCATATAGATTTATTAATTAATTTAAAGGAAATAATAAAAGATTTTATAATCTGATTTCTAATTGGAGGAAAGACTTGGGAGTTTGCAACCAGAAGCAAGTAATCAGTGCTCCACTCTTCAAATATTTGTAAGTAATCAAAGGAACATGCCAGCAATCTCTGTTTCCAGATCAGACATTTGGATTATTTTAAATATAGAATTATGTAAAAAATACCTCATTGGAAAAGCAAGTGTACCAGAAAATAGATCCAGGAAAGATAATTTAATTTGACTACATGAAAGTCATGATCAAAAACAACAACAAATAAACAAAAAAGAACTTTGGCAACAAATTTCAAGAAATTATTTATTCAGCCATTCTGGAGTGCTGATCAAACCATCCTGAAGAGTAATCTGAAATCATTCCTAAAGAATCATAAAACTGACCATACCCTTTGACCCAACATTATCTGCACAAATTTTATATCCCAAAGAAATCATAAAAAAGTGAAAAATATCACATGTTCAGAAATATTTATAATAGCTCTTTTGTAGTAGTAAATAATTAGAAAGTGAGGGAATACCCATCAATTGGGGAATGGTTGAACAAATTATGGTATATGAATGTTATGGAGTACTATTACTTTATTAGAAATTGAGCAGTTGGACTTCAAAGAAGCATGGAAAGGTTTACATGAACTGATGCTGAGTGAAGTGAGCAGAGCCAGAATGAAGTGAGTATCAGCTTTGTGAGATGATCAGCTTTGATGAATGTAACTTCTCTCAGCAGTTAAAAGATTAAAAAACAATTGTGAAAGACCTGCCATGGACAATGTCATCCTATTTAAAAGAAAATATTACATAATTTGAATGTTATGTTCACTTTTTTAAGACTTCTTTTATGTTTTTCCTTCTTATCTCATAGGTTTTCTTCTTTCCCTTCAGTTACAATTTCTCTTTCACAACATGAACATTATGTAAATATTTTAAACATGAAGGTACAGTTTGTTTGCCAGCCATGGAGAAGGGGGGAGGGAAAGGAGACTGGCAGAAAAATGTGGAATTCATAAATTTGCAAATGGGTGAATGTTGAAAAACTTCCATTGAATATAATTGGAAAAATAAAATAAAATGGAATTAAAAATTATTCATAAAAACATTTCTGGTATCATAAACCAGAGGATAAAATAGTCATTGAATGAATCCAAAAAATCACCTCATGAAAGAGATTGCAAGATTAAACTCCAAGGAATATTGTAATAAAATTCCAGAATTATTAGAAAGGAAAAATAATTCAGAATATCAAAAAGTCAGAGCCAGGATTACATAGGATTTAGTAGTTTTAACAGTAAAGGATCAAAGGCTCTGGAATATGACATTCTAAAGGGCAAAGGCATTTGGATTACAACCAAGAATCAACTACCTAGCAAGATAGAGCACTATGATTCAGGAGAAAAGATGGATATTCAATGAAAAAGGGAATGACCAGAACTGAACAAAAAATTCATATTCTAGTTATATAAATCAAGATACATATAAAGGTAAACAGGAGAGAAAAAAATAACTGATACAATAAGATTAAATTGTCTACCTTCCTACATGGGTAAATGACACTTGAAACTCTTTAGAATTTTATACATATTAGAACAGTTGAAAGAGTTATATTTAGAGAAAAGATATAGGAATAGGAGGATTTTGAAGTGATCCCATAAAAAATTAAGAAATAAAATATTTATACTAGCAGAAGACAAATGGTATGGACAGAATAGGATAAAATGCATTAGATTAAGAGGCATATAACAACAAATTATAATAGTAGCAAAGAAGAGAGAGGGTGAGCATTGATTAAGCTCAAAAGGGAATTATATATATATATATATATATATGTATGTATAGTATATATGCATACACATATATAATATATATGTATATATATTTAGTTTGGTTTAGAAATTTAATTTACCCTCTAGAGAATTAGGAAAAGCAAGGGGATCAAAAGGAAAAGGGGAGATTGATGGAAGGGAGGCAGAAGTAGGAAGGAGAAGGAGAAAAAAAGGAGAGGTAGAAAGAAGGACAGATTGAGAGAGGTGGTAGTCAGAAGCAAAACACTGATGGGGAGATATAGGGTAAAAATAGAATTGAGGGCAATACACAGTTAGGAAGCAAAATATGTGAATGACATGTACTCTCCCACAAAAGAGAAGCAGATGGTGGATTAAAAATGGAATCCCAGAATATTCTGTTCATTGGAAATACATTTGAATCAGAGCAACACACACAGAGTAAACACAAAAGGTAGCAGAATATATTATTCTTCAGCAGAAGTAAATAAAGGATCAGAGGTAGCAATATTTATAGCAGATAAAAACAAACACAAAGAGATAAGGTAGAAAATAATAGCTTGATAAAAGGTAACATAGACAATGAAGCAATAGCAATTCTAAATATCTATCTATCTATATCTATATCTATATCTATATCTATATCTATATCTATATCTATATCTATATCTATATCTATATCTATATCTATATCTATATCTATATCTATATCTATCTACCTATCTATCTATCTATCTATCTATCTATCTATCTATCTATATATATATATACATAGATGTATCTAATGATATGTCACCTTTATTCTTAAAGTTAAATGAATCACAGAATGAAATAGACAACACCAGTGTACCAGCAAGGAACCTCATTCCTTCAGAATTAGATAAATCCAAAGACAAAATGAATAAGAAACAAGTTAAGACAAGGAATAGAACTTTAAAAAAGTTAACCATGATAGACCTCTAAGGAAAATTACATGGTATTAAAAAGTACTATATATTTATCAGGAGTACATAGAAGCTTTATAAAAATTGACCATACACATCTTTCAATTAAATGCATAAAGGAAGAAATAGTAACTACATTCATTTCAGATGATGATGATGATTCATTAAAAAATAAATGTAAAAAAAAAAAGACCATGGAAATATAACTTATTGGAAACTAAATAATCTAATCCTAAGAACGAAAGAGTCAAACAACAAGTCCTAGAAACAAATAATTTTACCAAATAAAATTAGAAAACCTACTAAAACTTATGGAATGCAGCCAAAGCAGTCTTTAAGAGAAACTTTATATCTTTATTTGTTTACATGAATAAAATAAAGAGGAAAACAATGAATTGAGTGTGCAACAAAAAAGCTAGAAAAAGAACAAATTAAAAATTCCCAATTAAATACCAAATTAGAAATTAAAGAAATCAAAGAAGTTAAGAAAAAATGAAAGTAACAAAACTATTGAACTAAAATATAAAACTGTGTTAGAAACAATAAAATAGAAAATTTATAATTAATTTGACTTAAGAAAAAGAAATTGTCAGTATCAGAAATGAAAAGGATAAATATACCATCAATGAGAAGGAAATTTCAACAACACAACCAAAGGTATGCCAATAAAATGAAACAAACACAAAAAAATTGCCCAGATTAACAGAAAATTCTTAAATAGCCTCATCTTAGAAAAAAAATAGAAGAAATAATCAATGAACTCCATAAGAAAAATCTCTTAAGGTCAGATGAATTTGTAAGTGAATTCTACCCAGTATGCAAAGAAAACACTAATTCCTATTCCATAGGAATTATTCCAAATAGCCTATTTGGAAAAGTAGACAATAAGGAGTTGAAGTGAAATCCTTTTATGGCACAAATATGGTGATAAGTCTGGAAGAAGCAAAACAAAGAATAATATTATAATTCAATTTCCCTAATGAATATTGATGCAAAACCTTTAAATAAAGCAACAGTGAAGTGGCTGCAGCAAGTAATATCCAGGATAAGACATTGTGACCATTCAGGATTTTTCCCAGGAATGAAGGATTGGCTCAATATTAGAACAGCTAACAGCTTAATTGACTTTACTAATAACAAAACTATCAGAATTTATATGATAATCTCAATAGACAGTGAAAGTACTTTTGACAAAATGATTTGCTCATTACAGTACTAGAAACCATAGGAATAATTGGGATTTTTCTTAAAATGACAAGCACTATCTCTTTAAAAACTTCAACAAGCAGAGAAAATAGAGATGATCTAGAAGCATTACAAAGAAGAACAAGGAAGAAAAAGAGTTGCCATTCATCACCACTATTTATAATTTTAAATTTAACCAATGCTAGAAATTTTAGCTTTAGCGATGAGAAGAGAAAGAAATTAATTAGAATAGTCAATGAGGAAACAAAACTATCACTCTTTGCACATAATATGATGGTATATTTAAATAATCCTAGAGAATTTACTGATGAAATGCTACTGGAAATTACCAATAAAAAAAGAATCCTATGAAAATTATCAGCATCTCTGAACATTAACAGCAAAGTTCTACAGCAAAAGATAGTATGAGAAATTCTATTTAAAATAACCATGGAAAAAATAAAACACTAGGGGGTCTATCTGACAAGGTAAACCCAAAATAATGTCAATATAATTCCAAAACACTTTCTACAGACTTGGCAAATATAAACAACTGTAAAAATATTATTTTCCTCATGTATAGCCTTAAGAAATATAATAAAAATTCTAATTTTATCTAAATAAATATTCTTATTCAGTGCTATATCACTTAAGTTATCAAAAATTATTTTAAAGAGAAAAGATAACAAAATTCATAAGCAATTAAAAAATTAAGAATATCGAGGGAATTAATTTTTTTAAAAGAAAAAGTAAAAAATTCTCCTTTGTTACATGGATAAAGGAGTTCTCAGATGAAGAAATTAAAGCAATTAAATCAATACTCATATGAAAAATTGTTCTAAATCTTCATTGTTTAGGCAAAAACAAATTAAAACAACTCTGAAGTAATACCTCACACCTGTCAGTTTGGCCAATGTGACCAAAACGATAAATGATCAATGCTATAGGAGATGTGGAAAAACTAGGACACTAATGCATCTTTGGCGGAATTGTGAATTGATCCAATCTTTCTGGAGAACAATTTGGAATTATGCCCAAAGTACAATACCACTGTGCATACCCTTTGACCCAACAATACAACTACTCATCTCTATTCCAAAGAAATCATGAAAAAGGGTAACCCACATGTACAAAAATATTCATAACAGCTCTTTACTAGTGACAAATGGAAAGTGATGGAATGCCTATCAATTGGGGAATGACAGAACAAATTATGGCATATGAATGTAATAGAGCACGACTGTTCAATAATAAATTTTGAAAAATGGGATTTCAGAAAAATGTGCAAGGATTTAAATGAACTCATACTAAATGAAATGAGCAGAACCAGAAAAACTGTAGAAAAGCACACTAGCAACAGCATTGGGAGATAATCAACTATGATAGATTTATTCATTTTAATGATGCAATAATCTTAGACAATTCTAAAAGATTTGTGATAGAAAACACCATCCCTATCCAGAGAGGGAACTGGAGTTTAAATGGAAATCAAATCTTATTATCTTCAGTTTTTATGAGCTATCACATATTATGTCGAGTTCTCTTTGTTTTTTTTTTTCCTCTTATTTTGGATTTGATTCTTCATTCATAACAAAATTAATATCAATCTGTTTAGCAGAATCATATATGAAACAGCTATATTTGATTTCAGTCAGAAGGAGGGAGGAGGGAAGGGAGGGAGAACATGTAAAATAAAAAATGTAAAATGAAAAATGTAAAATAGAAAACTTTGCAAAAATTAAGTGAATACTTTTGTTGCATGATATTTGAAAAATGAATAAATAAAAATATTTTAAAGAATTCAAAGGAGTGGTAATTAGTTGGCAGAGTGGATAGAATACCAGCCCTGGAGTCAGGAGGACTTAAGTTCAAATCTGTCCTCAGACACTTGATAATTACCTAGTTGTGTGAACTTGGACAACTCACTTAAGCCCACTGCCTTACAAAAAAAAATGCAAAGGAAGGAGGCCTAAACATTTCAGATCTAAAACTGTATTATAAAGTGAAAAATTATCAAAACTATTTGGTATTGGATGGTAGATCAATGGAATTGATCAGATACTCATGACCCAGTAATATTTAACTATAGTAATTGGTTGTTGATGTTAAAAATAAAACTGACCATTTGAGAAAACCTGTTGGAAAAACTAGAAAAAAGTATTACAGAAACTAGGAAAAGTCAACATGTAAGTTTTTTTTTAACAAAGTAAGGTTGAAATGGGTACATGATTTAGCATAAAGTTTCATATCATAAGTCAATTAAGAAAGGAAGGAACAGTTTATCTCTCAGATATATGAAGGGAAAATTGCATGATCAAATAAGAGACTGAAAACATTATGAAAGAAAAGATGAATAATTATCAAAACATTAAGTTAAAAAGATTTAAAATCACTCCAATGAAAGCAAGATTTGAAAGAAAGCAAAAATAACAGATATTGTTATTTTAATTTTATTTAATTTTATTTTTATTCTCATTTTGTACAAATGATTTTACTTGTTTAAGAGTAAATAAAATACCACTGCCCCACGAATATAGACTTGCTTGGGCAATAAAGTAAATGGGAGAGAAAAAAATTAAAATTAAAAAAATGATAGTAATAATTGTAGGTATGGCCAGGTTGCACAATGGACAAAGCACCAGCCCTGGATTCATGAGCACCCGAGCCCACATTCAGCCCAATAGACCCAAGAATCACCCAACTATGTGACATGCAAGCCACCCAATACCCACTGCCCTGCAAAAACCAAAAAGAAGGAAAAAAAAGAAAGATGCAAAATAAAATAAAATAGTAATCATAGTAAGGGTTGCTGGGTGGCAGACAGAGCATTGGCCCCTGTGCCAGGAGCACGTGGGTCCAAATCTGGCCTCAGACACCCAAAGATCACCATGCTATGTGGCCCCAGGCAGGCCACCCAGCCCCATTTGCCCTGCACTGTCTCCCAAAGGATAATAGTAAAAAATGCGCTTCAGTCTTTATTCCAACACCAAGAACTCTGTCATGGGTGTATTGCATTCTTTATGGTAAGTCCATCAAAAAAGTTGCTTCCATATTTTTTCCAGCATTGCCATTGTTGATCGCAACTCCCTCCTTTCTTATTTCTCCACTACCATGTAGTATATTTACTCTCTCCTTTCACTCTGACTCTGCTGTATGGTAGCTGAGTGGCACAGCAGACAGATCCCTGGTCATGGGGCCAAGAAGCTCTGAGCCCCCATACCACACCTTATGCCCAGAATCCACCTGGCCTTATGGTCCTGGACAGGCCTTCCAATCCCAGCCCCGTGTAAGAAGTAAAAAAGAAATTGTGTTATATATGAACACTCTTTCCCCATAGTCCATCCTGTCCTCCTTTATTCACATCCCCACCCCTTCCCCCTGCTCCCCCCTCCTTCTTACTCCAGATGCCTATACTCCATTGAGTATATATGCTGTTTCCTCTCCTAGTCACCTCTGATGAGAGCAAAGGTTCCCTCATTCCCCCTTAACTCCCCCTTTCCATCACATTGCAATAGCTCATTGTAATAAAAAAATCTTTTTATACGAAATATCTTGGCCTATTCCCCCTCTCCTTTTTCTTTCTCCCATTACATTTCCCTTTTTTTCTATTGACTCCATTTTTAAACCATATTTTATCTTCGAATTCAGCTTTCTCCTGTGCTTCAACTATAAAAGCTCCCTCTATCTGCTCTACTAACTGAGAAGGTTCATATGAGTTTTATCAGTGTCATTTTTCTATGCAGGAATACATAAAGTTCATCATCATTAAGTCCTTCATATTTTCCCCCTCTCCTCCAATCTCCATGCTTCACCTGAGTCCTGTATCTGAAGATCAAACCTTCTGTTCAGCTCTGGCCATTCCAAAAGGAACCTTTGAAATTCCCGTTTCATTGAATGTCCGGATCTCTTCTGTCCGGACCCCAAGTGAGCTTCTCAGTGGGCAACTGCTTCAGGCGTCCCCGGATTCTCCCTCCCGGGGGATCAGCGAGGAGGGACTCAGACGGACACTGCTTCAGGAGGCATATGCTTTATTAGGTGCGGAGGGATCCCTGGAATAGCTCAGGATGTTGGCTTATATGGGGAGTCTGTTCCGGGCTGTCATCCTAACCCGCCCCGAGGGCGGGACCTGCCACACGATAGGAGCAAGTGACCTAGCCCAATCCCGGAAGGCCAAGGTTCCTTCAAGAGGACCGTGTCATTCTAGGATTGGGCCAACCTCACTCCCGGGGAGGTCCCTATCCGCTCAGGCGTCTAGGACCGACCCCCGACAATTGAAAGTCCATCTTTTTCCCTGGAAGGGGACATTCAGCCTTGCTGGGCAGTTCATTATTGGCTGCATTCTAAGTTCTTTTGCCTTCCGGTATATTATATTTCAAGCCCTACGAGCTTCCAATGTATTTGCTGCTGAGTCCTGTGTGATCCTGGCTGCAGCTCCATTATATTTGAACTGTGTCCTTCTGGCTGCTTGTAATATTTTCTATTTGACTTGGGAGTTCTGGAACATGGCTATAATATTCCTAGGGGTTTGTTTTTTGGAATCTCTTTCTCTGGGGGAATCGGTGGATTCTCTCCATTTCTATTTTGCCCTCTGCTTCTAGAATATCAGGGCAATTTTCCTGTAGTAATTCTTTGAAAATGATGTCAAAGGCTCTTTTCCTAATCATGACTTTCAGGTATTCCAATAATTTTTAAATTATCTTTCCTAAGTCTGTTTTCCATAACAGTTGTTTTTGCAATGAGATATTTCACATTTTCTTCTAATTTTTAATTTTTTTGGTTTTGAAGTATTGATTCCTGATTTCTGGTAAATTCATCAATCTCCCTGAATTCTATTCTTTGTCTGAAGGATTTGTTCTCCTCAGAGAGTTTTCTTATCTCGTTTTCCATCTCTCCAGTTTTGCTTTTTAAGGCATTCTTCTCCTCAATAACTTTTTGAACTGTTTTATCCATTTGACCTAAGCTGGTTTTTAGCATGCTATTTTCTTCAGCATTTTTTTTGGATTTCCTTGACTAAGCTGCTGACTTCATTTTCATGTTTTTCCTGCATCTCTCTCCTTTCTTTTCCCAGTTTTTCTTCCAACTCCCTCATTTGATTTTCAAAGTCTTTTTTGAGCTCTGTCATAGCCTTAGCCCAATTTCTGTTTTTCTTGGAGTCTTTAGATGCAGGAGCTTGTGCTTCCTCATCTTCAACCTGAGTATTTTGATCCTTGTTGGGCTCATTTGCAAAATATTTCTCAATGATCTTCCTCTTGTTTCTTTGCTTGCTCATTTTCCCAGCCTGGGCCTGGTTTTGGGGTGCTTCCTGAGCTTTTGGACACTCCCACAAGGGTCTCAGTGTGTGAGGGTCTGTCCGCCCTCCTGGTCTATGAATGACCAGAAACGCCCCCCTCTGCCATGGGGCTGAGATGGGTGGGGGGCTGCTATTCTATGGGGGGGCCTAGACTGCTATCAGGATCTGAATGTGGTCAGAGCCCCAGAGTCCTGTTCCAGAGGCAGAGGACAGAGCTCAGCAGTCTCCGTTCACTCCCCTACTTCAGCTTAATGGGCTCATGCCCTGGAGGCTCCTGCTTACTGGTTCTGCCTGCTTCTGTTTCCAGATCTGGGCTGCTGAAAGGCCAAGCTACTGGCTGTGTGCCCTGAGGCCTGGGCTCCACGTGCTTGCTCTGGCAGAGGTGCCCCGCTGTTCCCCCACTTTGTGCCTGGGGCTCCCCGGGGTGCAGCTCAGGAGACTCCCCTGCTGCTGTGAGCTGCAGCTCCCAGCATGCTAGGGCTGCCTCTGGGAGGCTGAGAGGCTGAAGTTCTTTCGCTCTGGTGGGCCACTGCTCTGGCGGACCACTCCTCCGACCCGGGGAGCAGAGCCTTTCTGCTGTTTTCCAGGTTACCTTGAGTAGGAGAACTGCCTCACTGGGTCCCTTTGTGGGTTCTTTCCCTCGAAAGTTTAGTTAGAGTCCTCAGTTTCAAGTTTTATCACAGAGCGCCTAAGACTGGATCACTTATTTTTGCCATTTTGGCTCTGCCCCTCCTCCAGATATCGTTTTTTCAGCCAGTGTATTTGATAAAGAAATAATTGCTGGGGCAGGTAGGTGGTATAGTGGAGAAAGCACTGGCCCTGGAGTCAGGAGTACCTGGGTTCAAATCCATTTTCAAACACTAGCTGTATGGCCTTGGGCAAGCCATTTAACCCATTTGCCTTGCAAAAACCTAAAAAAAAAAAGAAAGAATTGCTAAAATATATAGAGAACTGAAGAAAATTTTAAAGAATGGGGTCTGGAGACAATGTAGCAAAATGGAGGCAAAAATTCCTACAAGGGTTACCCCCAACCCATGGAAATGCCTTTGAGTAATAACTATAAGCAAATTATAGAGTGGCAGAACCCACAGAAACACTGAGTGAAAAAAAAATTCCCAATCTAAGAGAATTTGGAAGATCCATGGGAATGATCTGTTGCACTTGGATTTAGCAAGACCCACAGTGCAGTCTAGGCTAGCAGCCATGCCCAAGCAAACTAGTTCTGGCCATCCAGGAGTAGCCCACAGGGTACCTGAGTTCTTGGGCATCCTGTGTTCATGGCAGCAAAGGGCAGGTTCCATACCTCTCCATTCAGGGATTCCTAAAATCAACTTGGAAGGGCAATGAGAAATATTTGCCACACAAGAGTGCTGGAGCCCAGTCTAGCCCATTCCTCAGCAGAGCCCTGGTCCAGGGACCAGGAACAAGCTTGGTTAGCCATCCAGTCAGGCAGCTGCTTCCACAGTACATTATGGGAAGGGAGCTGAGGGATATTGCAGAGGTCTCTCTGCTATATATCCATGAGACAAGATTCTGTGACTTCTCCCTTGTTGGGATACAGGCTACAGTCGGGGACCCAGACTCAGAAAAAAGAGCTTTACTGCCAGAGAAGAATATTTCCAAGGTGGAGATGATTATTTGTGGTCAACTACAGATAAGGTCACAGAGCAAAACAGTAGTCAGAGCCTCTCATAAGGCCTAGGAGGAATTAATATCCTAAAGTCAGCTGCAAAAACCCTCAAAAGCTTGGGACAGTGAATTCTCCATCCTGGAAGAAGAGCCTCACTTTAACAAAAACTCAGAATCAAATCATAGGATGGGAAAATGGGCAAACAAGAAAAAATCCAACCATAGAAAATTACTTTGATCCTAAGGAGAATCAAAATATATACTCAGAAGATAATGAAATCAAAGTTTCTGTATCCAAAGACTCCACGAAAAATATGAATTGGTCTCAGGCCATGGAAGAGCTAGAAAAAGATTTTGGAAATCAAGTAAAAGAGGTAAATGAAAAATTGGGAAGAGAAATGAAAGTGTAGCTGGGAAATAATGAAAACCAAGTCAGAAGCCTGATGAAGAAGATACAAAAAACTTGAAGAAAACAAAAATTTTAAAAACTAGTTTAGGTCAAATGGAAAAGGTATTTCAAACAGTCAACAAGGAAAGAAAATGTTAAAAAGCAGAACTGGCCATATTGAAAAGGTCATACAAAAGTTCTTTGAAGAAAATCAAATATAGAATAGAGCTAAGGGAAGCTGATGACTTTATGAGAAATCAAGAAACAATAAAACAAAATTGAAAGAATGAAAAACTAGAAGAAAATGTGGAATGGTTCTTTGGAAAATGGATTTAGATGAGATAATATAAAAATTCTCAGATGCCTGAAAGTCATGACCAGGAAGAGAGCCTAGACTTCATTTTTCAAGAAATAATCAAGCAAAATTGCCCTGACATCCTCGAAAGCAGAGGTCAAAATTGAAATTGAGGTAATCCATCAATTACCTCCTGAAACTGATCATAAAATGAAAACTTCCAGTGCTATTATAGTCAAATTCCAGAACTCCAAAGTCAAAGGGAAATTTTATAAGTAGTCAGAAAGAAACAATTCAAATATTATGGCATTATAGTCAGCATAATACAAGATTTACATATTTCTATTTTAAGAAACATAAAGTTTCTATATTAGTGTTTGGAATGTGATTTTCTGAAGGTCAAAGAGATTGGTGTACACCTGAAATTCAACTATCCAGCAAAACTGAACATATTATTTCAGGGCAAATGATGCACATTCAATAAAATAAGGGACTTTCAAACTTTCCTGTTGAAATGACCAGAATGGAACAGAAAGTTTGATCTTCAAGCAGAGGTCTCAGGTAAAGCATAGAGAGGGTGGAAAGGAAGGGCAAATTTTAAGGGATTTAATGATTTTGAACTGTATTTCTGTATGGGAAGTTAATATGGAAATGTCATATGAACCTTTTCATTTGTTAGAGCAATTAGAAAGAACATAAAAAACAAGTGAAAGGAGGGATCTGAGTATGAATGCATAATACATGTTAAAAATGACAGCAGAAAAAGTCATCAAGAAAATTCCCATTCAAAGTAACTTCAGACAATATAAAATAATTGGGAGTCTACCTGCCAAGGCAGACTCAAAAACTTTTTGAAATCAATTACAAAGCATTTCTCACAAAAATAAAAATCAGATTCAACTAACTGGGCAAATATCATCTGCTTATGAATAGGCTGAGCTAATATAATAAAAATGACAATTCTACCAAAACTAAACTATTTGTTTAGTGCCCTACCAATCAAAATCCCCCAAAATGACTTTAATGAGTTAGAAAAAAATTGTCAGCAAATTCATATGGAGAAATAAACAGTCAAGAATGGCCAGGGATTAAATTTTAAAAAGAAGTGCAAAGAAGGTATCTTAGCCCTATCAGATCTAAAATTATATTATAAACATTAGTCATCAAAAGTGTCTAGTATTGGCTAAGAAATTGTGGTGAATCAGTGCAATGGACTAGGTGCAATATCAGGGAATGATTACAGTAATATGCTGTTTGATAAACCCAGAGAGTCCAGTTATTGGGATATAAACTCTTTCTTCGATAACTGTTGGGAAAATTGGAAGTTAGTATGGCAGAAACTTGGAATAGACTAACACTTCACACCCTATAACAAGATGTGATCAAAATGGATAAGGATTTAGACATAAAAAAACAATATTATAAGCAAACTAGGAGATCAAGAAATAGTTTACATGTCAGATCAATGGAAAGGGAAGCAGTTTATAACCAAGGAAGAGATAGAGAACATTATTAAAAACAAATCAGATAATTTTTATTACATTAAAGTAAAAAGCTTTTCCATTAATTCAAGCACTATAACCAAGGTCAAAAGAAATCTAGTAAACTGGGAAACAAACTTTTACAACTAATATTTCTAGCAAAGAGCTCATTTCTAAAATATAGAGAGAACTGATTCAAATTAAAAAAAGCCATTCCTCAACTGAAAAATTTGTCAAAGGATATGCAAATGCAATTTGCAGATGAGGAAATCATTGCTCTAAATTACTAGTTATTAGAGAAATGCAAATTAAAGCATCTCTGAAGTATCACTTCACTTCTCTCAGACTGATGATCAGAAAGGACAATGCTCAGTGTTGGAAGGGATGTGGGAAAACTGGGACACTAATACATTGTTGGTGGAGCTGTGACCTCATCCAATGTTTCTGGAGACTAATTTGGAATTGTGCCCAAAGAGCAATAAAAATGTGCATACTCATCCAGCAATACCACTACTGGGCCTTTACCCTGAAAAGATTATGAAAAAGGGTTAAAACATCACTTGAACAAAAATATTCATAACTGCCCTGTTTGTGATGACAGAGAATTGGAAATTGAGTGAATGTCCAACAATTGGGGAATAGCTGAACACATTGTGGTATATGTACTTAATAGAACACTATTATTCTAATAAAAACCAGGAGGGATGGGAATTCAGCCAAGCTTGCAAGGATTTGCATGAACTGATACTGAGAGAGATGAGCAGAACCAGAAGAACACTGGACATCCTAACAGCAACATGGGGGGGGGGGTGATGATCAAACTAAATGGACTTGTTCATTCCATCAGTATAACAATCAGGTACAATGTTGGGGTATCTGTAATGGAGAACACTATCTGTATCCAGAGAAAAAATTGTGGAGTTTGACCAAAGACCAAAGACCTTTAATTAAACAAAATATTATCATGTAATTTTGTTATCTCTTATACTATTTTTTTCCCTTGAGGACATGAGTTCTCTCATCACATTCAACTTAGATCAATGTATACCAAAGAAACAATGTAAAGACTAACAGACTGCCTTCTGTGGGATGTGGGAGGAAGGAAGTGAGATTAGGGGAAAATCATAAAATTCACAGTAAATAAATAGCATATATATATATATATATATATATGTGTGTGTGTGTGTGTGTGTGTGTGTGTGTGTGTGTGTGTATGTATATATCACAAAGAGTCAATGGGCAAGAAAGAAATGTACTGGGAGAAAGGGAAATGAGAGGTATAGAATGGGTTAAGTTATTTCATATAGAAGAGGCAAGAAAAAAGCTTTTGCAATGGAGTGGCAGGGGGTAAGGTAACAGGCAGAGAATGAACCTTCATGCTCATTGGAAGTGACTCAGAATGGCAATCACACAAGCACACACACACAATGTATATAGTAATCTTTCTTGCGCTATAGAAAATAGGAGAGGAAAGGAATGAGAGAAAGGGGACAGGGAGAGTGTTTGTGGTATGTAGGGAGAAGAAGAGATGGAAGATTGTGGATAATGGCTGTCTGATACAAACTCATCTTTGTGGAGGAATAGCATGAAAGGAGAGAGAGAGGAGAGAGTAAATTGTGGTGGGGAGGAAAAGGATGAAGGATGCTAACAATAGCAGCTGTGAGAAAAATTATTGTAGCATTTTCTTTGATGGATCTAGGATAAAGAATGATATCCATCCCGAAGACAGAGCTGATGGCATCTAAATATAGATTGAAGCGTACAGAGAGAGAGTGAGAGAAAGAGAGAGAGAGAGAGAGAGAGAGAGAGAGAGAGAGAGAGAGAGAGAGAATACAAGTCATTCCCCACTTAATCAATTGTCAAAGAATATTAGCATGTTCTTTTAAGATGGAGAAAGTAAATTTATTATAAAGTCATATGAAAAATGCTTCAAATCACTTTTGATTAGAGAAATGCAAATCATATAACTTTGAGTTACCACCTCATACTTATCAGATTTATGAATATTATAAGAAAGCAAAAGGATAAAGTTGATGGGGATGTATGAAAACTAGAACACTAGTACACTGATGGTGGAATTGTAAACTCATCCAGCTGTTCCAGAGAGCAATTTGGAATTATGACTTAAGAATTATATAACTGTTCATATCCTTTGATCCAGGAATATCACAACTGGATCTGTAATCCTAAAGAAATCATAAAAAAGAAAAAGTACCCACTCTTACAAAATATTTATGACATCTCTTTCAGAGGTGTCAAAGGACTGGAATTGATAGACTGGCTATCATTTTATGGATGGCTGAAAATATGTGGCATGTGATCATTATGGAGTACTATTCCTCTATAAGAAATGATGAATAGGTAATTTTCAGGAAAAAAAAAATCTGAGAATTTCTTGAACCAAATTGAGTAGAAGCAGAAGAACATTGTATATATATATATATATATATATATATATATATATATATATATATATATATATATATATTAACAATACATTGTGTGATGATAAAAAAAGGATATACCTAGATGTTCTCAGCAATACAGTAATGGGCAGTTCTAAAAGCCTCATGATTGAATATGTCTTCCACATCCAAAGAAAGAACTATGAAATTTCAAAGTAGATCAAATGATACTATTTTAATTACTTTAAATTTTACTTTTTCTCCAATTTTTTTTCTTTTTTGTTCTGATTCTCCCTTCAGAACATGGCTAATATGGAAACATTTTTAACATGAATTTGCATGTATAACCTGTATAAGATTGTTTGTTGTCTTGGGTAAAATGAAGGAAAGGAGGAATGGAGAAAAGTTTGGAACTTATTAAATGCAAATGAATGTTGAAAACTACATTTACATAATTTTTGAAAAAATAAACTCATCATAAGTTTAGAAAAAGCTAGAGACCATGGCATAATGAAGTGAAAAATGCACCTTTATTAAGAAAGACTTGAATTTGAATGCCACCTCAGACATGTACTAGTTGTGTCCTTGTATAAGTTACTTGACTTTTGCTTAAATGAGAGATCTGTACTCCAAGGTTCTTTCTGGCTTTAAATCCATAATCCTTTGACTTTCTCAATGTAGTTAATGACATAATGAACAGCACAGATATATGTTAGATACATAAAATAGTCAAAAGATATTACAAAAACAAGAATAGGAAATTTCATGTGTTAAAATTTATACAATTTATGATAGGTTAGCAATTATGAAATAACAGGAGTCTGCTGACATATGATGTTCATTTTATTTTATTTGTATCTTATTTTCTATTCTTACATTCTTGTTTATATTTTTAAAGCATGTACTTGGAAATGGAATGGTTTTTGTTACTCTCATTGTTTTTGGTCAGGGACTATGAGTTCTCTCTAATAATGTAGCACCACAATTGCTTTAAAAAGACTTTACTTGGCCACACACTCTAGTAGTTGATAAAGACAAAACAGAAATTAAAATAAATTTTGCATATGTTTTTACTCATTGCAAATATATACATATATAAAACACACATAAATATATTTGTATGTGTCTGGATATTTTTTTATCCATATATCCCTTTAACTGACATTTTTGCAGAAGGTCCATAATTGTAGAACACTGCAAATATTTTCAGATTTTTTTCCAGTAATAGACTGAGATCACTAAATAATTATTGCATGAATTCTTGAATAGAAGATTAAGAAAGAAACTTGAAGAAAACATAATTCATGGTCAAAGCTAAAGTAGAAAGTAAAAAGCAGCAATGTCTATTAAGAGAGAGGGACTGATATATCCTTGACCAGAGTGTGAAAGGGAATTAGAGATAATATAACTGAAATTGACATTTATTACTGACAAAACTGACATTTGGTTACTGGAAGTTGTTGATCAAATGCCTGGGGTAAAGCCAAAATTAATACTCAAATATTCTGACCCTCAGTCTGGACTTATTCCATAGGTATTGTACTGCAGAAAAATATTTAGAATGATGAAATTTCTTTATATTAACAATTATTCACTTAACTATAATTTAAATGTTATCTTTTTTAGAAAATCTACCAAAATGAATAATGTTCTTTAATGAAAGAAATTGCTACTGACTGGGTAAAAATTGGGACATCAATTCAGAAGAAAGTTTGTTGACTTCCTTCCTCAAAACCAAACAAACAAACAAAACATTCTTTGGGACATTTCAGATTAGGGTTTTTTTTTTTTGTTTTGTATTTAAATTACACCCTGAGGCATGGGAGATAAGGATTCAGTCCAAATGTTAACAAATAGAATATATTACAAAATATTCTGAAAATATCTTGATTTCATCATAAAGTACAATATAGATTCATTGTAGTATAGTTTTAAATATTTGTACCTGATAAAGCCTATGGTCTTTTTAAAAGTCCAATGAGCAGAGAGCAGATGAATCTGAGTTGGTTGGTATAGGAATCATGGAATGTAATTTTTATTTTTAATAACAGTAAGCAAAATTATTGATCAGGAAGCAAAGAGAAATTTTTTTTTTAAATATCAAACAAATGTAAATACTTAGCTGACAGAAATACTGATGATAAGTGTAAATTATTCATAAAGATTTTTCAAAGATAAGCATAATTATTTTGTGTATTGGGATGATACTACTGTATTCCTACTTTCCCCAAGAATTGATCTAAGAAAAGGATAGCCTAGTAGGGACCTAATAGTAGGCCAGAAATGCCTGAAATGTCAACCATGGTTTTTTCTCTATATCTGGCACTTTCCATCTCTGTAAATCTATGTCTTTCTGTTGATATCTCTGTTACCTCTTATTAGCATTACAAAACTAAATACAATGAATTAAATAATATAAAGGGGAAGTTCCAACCATATGCTAGGCAAGGTTCTCAAATTATGAGAGTCAATTGGCTTCTGATACATATTGAAAGAAGAGTAGATTTTTAAATCCCAAGGGCATAAGTTCACTTATTGGAAAAAGAATTGAAATTGAACATATTACAATTGTTATTTTTCCTATCTTCTTTTTATGAATAAGCATTTTTAAAATTCACAAAATTTAAATGTTCTCATGATTTCCTTCTATTCTTTAATATTGCCAATAGACTCCAATTGAATAATAAATGGGGAGAAAGATTACCTGGTAATCAAAACATACTTTGCATATAAATTAAAATATAGATAGAAAAATAATTTACAATAAAACATCATGTAATATATGTATATATATACATATAAATATGCTGAATAAAACATGACTAACATGCCATACTATGACATTTAAAAATAAAGTCCCAGACAAGATTTATATTTCACAAACAGTAGTTATCCCTGAGGATGTTTTCTGAAGATGCTGCCACCTGCTTCAACATTTCCATCTCCTGAGAGTCACTATTGCTTATTTTTATTTTGACTTGAAAATTAGCTTGGAGTTTCCAGATGCCCCAGCTACCTTAGAAAATGAAATGGATTCCAAAAGTATAAGACATGTTAGAAACAGATATTAACAGGTTTTTCAAATGATTGTTTTATTATTGCAAAATATCATTGAAACCCATGTAGAATAAATCAAAAATATATAGATTGTCTTTAATTATTATATATCAGTAAGTTTTCTTATTAACAATATTATTTCTTATTTGGGAGAAAATGTAAATTATCTACGTGTTTTCCATCTTTTGGTTTATCCTGCATGTACCAGATATTTTTTTTTAAATTTTGCTGTGTGTAAATCATTATTTTTGGACAGAGCTGTCCTTATTTCATTGTTAGAAATACTATGGTATAAGACTTTATACTAAACCAATTTTAAGTTGATTTTTAAAAAATATTTTCCAAATGTTTCATTCAAAATTTATGGATAGTCATTTTAACAAATATTTAGTAGGCACTAACAATTTGACAGGCACTGAGTGGTACACTGGGGCTATCATTTAACATAACTGCACCAAAAATGTCCCTTTCATCAAGAAACTTACCCATGAGGAAGAAAACATGTAAGTAAATAGGAAAATACAAATTCATTAGAAGAGAAGAAATGATCCATGTGTCTGCCACAGGAGGAAACATTTTAAGTTGTCTCTAAGGTAATATCATTTTGTTCTTTTTTCTATAACAAAAGACAAAAACTAATCAACCAATCATACAGTCATTTTAGTTTCATATTCTGGCTTTGAGGTGATCCTGAATTTTCAAAAGGATAAATCTACACTGTTTGGGGACCCCATTCTAAGAATAAGTTATTCTCTTTATTGAATTTATTAAGGGAAAAAAATCTAATTTGTTTGAGCCCAGATCATTCTTCATATCTCATATAGTTGGGCACTAGAACTTCAGGACATATTTGAAAAGACTATTTTTCCATTCTATATGCTACTGCCTCCTGCTTATGAGAACAAATCCTTTCCCTCCCTTACTTTTGTTCTGGGAAATTTAATTCATTCAGGATTACCATTGCTACTAGAAAAGTTAGAACCAAGGTTTACCTAATGACTCTAGTATATTCTAGTGACAGTTTAAATCATAACTCCCTTTTTAAAGTACAAAGCTAGAGAGGAGAGTTGTTAATTATCTCAATTTTGGAATTTATTTGAATTTATTTAAATCAATTGAAATCTCTCTAAAAGTGAAATAGTCCTCTCACAGGAAATTATCTGCTTAATCAGAGAAAGAAATGAAGGACATCCATATTAACATTCTCATTAATAAGTTAAAACCTAAGTGATAAGGAAGTTACTTTATAGCATGATACAAATAATTTTTTGTTGAGGCATATAAAGAACTCTTAAAATTAATTTCAATGTGCACTAAAAGGGAAATATCATAAATCATGTAGTCAACTTCACTTTTTGAGTTCAAAATGACCATATTCAAAGGGATGATCCCTAATCCCATTGCTCCTTATGTATCAACATCTTGTTCAGAGAATGAATAGTACCCAAGGAGAACTCACAAAGCACCTCCCACTCAAATCTATAAATACTTCAATTTATGCTGACTTCTATTTGTAGGCACAGACAATGAAAGGAAAAGATCGTTAATTAGGGGAAATTACTAGACTAGAAATGGCCAATATGAGAAATTCAGAGGGACAAAGAATAAAATAATTGTACCAACTGAAATCAGAATCAAAATAATAATAATAGCAATAATGAACAAAATGACCATGTTCAGCATTTCAAAATTTAGGAGACTTAGTACTGGTCAATTTTTTTATACATACATACATACAAATATATGTATGTATATCTATCTATCTATCTATCTATATATATATATATATATTTATATATATATATAATAGTGTATATACACACATATCATTAATTCCTTTGCTTAACTTTCACACTCCATAACAAATTCAGTAGCACTCAAAGTCAGGAAATACTTATACTTTCAAAAAACAGACAAAGGATCAAAATTCATTTACAACGATGAAGAATTCAAAATGATACCCTGAGTCTTAATTCTGAGACCTTCTGCTAACTTTTTAAAAGTCTCCTCAAGTTTGTTGCAGTAGGCATTTGGTCTTTGATTAAAAGTTGGTGGTCTGGGGCAACTAGGTAGTACAGTAGATAGAGCACTGGTCCTGGAGTCAGGAGGCCCTGAGTTTGAATCCAATCTCTGACCCCTGATTAAGTAATAGCTTTGTGGCTCTGGACGAGGGATTTAACTAATTGCCCCATGCAAACAACAACAACAACAACAAGAAAATACTCGTACTCTATCTTTAACTGGGAAAATATTTTTTTTATTAATTGCACATTGGGAGAAATGTGAAGATATATCTAGCATATGGCCCTGAAATTAGTACCTTGAAAAAAAAAAGATTCACAGTAGCATGCCCAGGGTTTTGATAACAAAGAGAATATACAAAGTTTATAGACCATGGGAAGTGTAGAGTCAATCTAGTAGTGTATAATTTTATCACCAAAAAATATCAGTATCACTGTCAGATTTTTCCCCTTTTCTTATATGTAACCTGTACAATCCTTTCCTGCATGTGTGATATGCCAGGTGTGTATGTGGGTCGCATGCTACCCTTAATATGTGTTCTTTTGTCATAGCCAGTCTTCCCAATGATATGTTCATATTTATGGGAAGGCTAGTTCTATATATCTATTGAAACAAATATTATGATAAGGTTTCTACTATGTTGTTTCATTACATGTCTTTTTTTGAACTCATTGTGCTATCTAATTGAGAAATTTGAATATCTTTTTTGTATTGTAGGCCCACACAGTAGGTTTTCCCCCTTGAGTAATTTTTTTCTAGACACCTCAATAAAAAAGTAATTATATCTTAAGTTCTATGACTAAAATAATATAAATTAAATCATAAAAAGCATCCAAAATCCAATTAAATTCCATGATAAATCTTGGCCCTAGGGAATACATTATGAAACACATTTTCCTCCTCCTGGTAGATATTAACAGTTGGTACAGCAGGTGCAAAATGTTGCACATCTTGTCACACATGTCAATTTTTTCATTGATTTTGCAAACCCTTTTTCTTTGTTTCATGGGAAGTTCTTATTGGGAGCAAGATTAAATCAGTTGATACCTATGTTACAAAAACATGAGGCATGATTTTTTTTTTTTAAATAGGAGTTCATACTGATATTCTGAATAGCTTCAACCACTGCTAAAATAATGAACAGGAAATTCTACATGGGAATGCAAAGGGATTTTTGCAGGACTGCAATAAACATCAACATTGTTAAATATATTCATGAAATTATACATTAGAATACATATACTTTGGTAATCCAACAAAATTAATATTTTTTATGTTTTTGCAAGGCAAATGTGGTTGTGTCTTGCCCAAGGCCACACAGCTAGGTAATTATTAAGTGTCTGAGGTCGGATTTGAACTCGGACTCCTGACTCCAGGGCCGGTGCTCTATCCACTGCGCCACCTAGCTGTCCCAAAATTAACACTTCTTATTAAAGCTATTAGCTATGATTCTCTAAGGTTAAATTCTGGAGCAATTATATACATATTATGTTACTTTCAGTGAGGTAAAATGGATTTGAAATACAAAATGCAATTTACTATAGGGTAAATTTTGCTGCAGTGAAGAATGATATAGTGAAACATGTTATGTCAGGAGTCAAGAGATCAGGATAATGTTACTGGCTCCTTTAATAGATGATATAGATATAGATATAGATATAGATATAGATATAGATATAGATATAGATATAGATATAGATATAGATATAGATATAGATATAGATATAGATATAGATAAAGATATAGATATAGATATAGATATAGATATAGATATAGATATAGATATAGATATATATGACATTCAACCAATCACATCCCCTCTCTTAATTTCAGTTTCCTTAATGTATCATTAGGGGAATTGCATTAACTGATGTCTAAGTCCCTAAGAAACTCTAAAAAACTATTGTAATTACACTTATAGGAAAAATAGTCATTAAAAGTATATTGAAAATTTGGGCACAGCTAGGTGGCGCAGTGGATAGAGCACCGGCCCTGGCATCAGGAGTACCTGAGTTCAAATCCGGCCTCAGACATTTAATAATTACCCATGGTGTGGCCTTGGGCAAGCAACTTAACCCCATTTGCCTTGCAAAAACCTAAAAAAACAGCATGTTGAAAATTTTCTAAAATATCCTACAATATGTCCAGCATGTGAAAAGATACACAGATTTTTTTGAAAGTTTGTTGATATTACATAAAATATCCAACCATTCTAGAACAACCATCTTTCTTCAGGGAAGAGATTTCTTTATATAAAGACCATCAAAAATTATTTTGAAATATATGTGGGAAGAGTGACAGTGAAAAAAGTATAGATTTTTTACGGTGATTGTTATTTGGGCAATGAACAGTAGAACCAACATTGAAACCAGAGATCAGTGTCATTTGGTATACAAAAATCACAAGCCACAGGTCTTATAATATGACAGTACTATAGCATCAAACAAACTCATTTCTTCCATATGGGAAAACCAACTTTGAAGCATCTGCTTAAAAGTGAAATGATATTATGTGTCTATTCATGTACAATCAAGTAAAGTAATCTTTAGGAACTGAAAGCAATAAATACAAAGGATCTAAATCTATCTCAAAAGTGAAGAAACAAAAAAGAAAGACATTTTCATTTTAAACAGTTAGCCTAATTGAAGATTTTTAATTAAGGTGTTCTTACTTAACTGTCTGAGAAAAACATGGGTGAAAACTCAAGATAGGTAGCCCAGAGAGCTAGGACAACTGAATTAGACTGGATATAGAGTATATTATCCCCATGCAGAAGAAGAAAAACAAAACAAAGCACACAGAAAACAAGAACAACAACAACAACAACAATCCCTTCTGAATCTAATGAATACTTAACAAAAATTATCTCGAGTGTATCTCTTTCCCTTAATCTTAATTCCTTATGCCCAAAATTACAAATTTGTAACCATGTTTATCAAAATATGTATGTGAAATGCTAACCTGACTGTTTCCTGCTGAGGGGAGGGGTCTGAAAAAGGGGCGGAGGGCTAGTTTGTAACTTGGAAAAATGTATGTGAATATGGCTAAAAATAAATAAACAAATTTAATAAAACAAACTTCATGATATAGTCTCAGTTATTAGTTCCTGACACTGTCTGCTAAGACAGCAGCTGAAAGAAACGTGAAGAAAAAAATCATTGTGATTCAACAAATCGACACTATACTATGCAGAAAACTAGTTTGGGCAAGAGATAGCATTCCTTCGACATTGGGAATAGAAAAGTATCAGGCAATATCTTCTAAAATCTGTGATTTTGTTCAGGACAAAGATCTCTGACTATTTTGGCTATTACCATAAGAAAAAAATTATAATAATATATTTTTCCTTTTACTTAGCATATTTTGACCAATAGCTATTAGGCTTTCTGTATATTTTAATAAACTTTTCTGATTAAAACAGCAGTATTTTTCAGGGACTATGGACTTTTGAGAATCTGCCATGAATTGGTCACAATGTGATTGAAGTTATATACACATTTCACTTCCTAACACAGAATCTATGATCCCTTAAAAATGTTTCTAGTTACAGCCCATTTGAGTCTGTTCAATTAACCTCAATTCAAATTCCTCACTTCAGTGTAAATTAACTTTATTTTTTAAACATTACATCCAAGGGGATACTATATTTTTTTAGAAGCTAATATTAAACAGAAACAGCCTCATATTTCAAGGACTTTATATAAATTATGTACAAAATAACTTCTAGAGGAAGACAATACTAATAGCTATTTAGAGTTCAGATACAAATGTAGGGAAACAGTAACAATCTAGGTCTTAAGTTTAAAAAAAGACATTGAGACAGAAATAAGATAGGATTGCCTTCTACAAAACAAGAATATCTTAACCAAAAACAATCAGAGCAAGTTATCTAAAAGAAAGGGAATAAGATAATGTATTTTTGAATGACCTTTAATAATAATTGTGTTGAGTGCTTTGTTTTAGCTGCCTCCACAGTCACGATAAAAATATGACTAGTTATAATAAAATTAAATCTGTATTAATGGGGAAAATATCTTATTGAATTTTTCTCTGAAATTTTATTACTTCAAAACAATATAACTTTATTCTCCAAATTTTACTAGTACTGTGAAAAATTACAGACTTCTTTCATTTTGATGAGTTAAGATAATGCTACACAGTTAAATCTTTTGAACAGTAATCTGTGCATGTATCAAAGGGGATGATGCTGAGTGACATGCAATATTATCCCCTTTCAAAAAAAAAAAAGAAATTATCCTTAAGGAAGATGGAACAGTAAGAAAAATACAGCTTCTGAATGGATCAGGTACTTTAAGTCCTATATTTATTTCAATGGAATGAAACATTCAAGGAGAGTTAAATCATTATGGGGGGTAAACACTCCTTACTCATCAGAGGTATCAATATCAAAGAGAATTACAACCCTAACTTTGAAAAACACAGATCAATAGTATTTATGTTAAAATAGGACTTTTAAAATATTGTTAAATCTTTCAGAATTACATTTTAATCAGCTTCAGCTTGCACTAAGGAGTTTTGTTTCATACTGCAGTCCATGAAGTAGATTTCTCCATTCTCCACTACTAGAAGGAAAATGTCTCTCTCTGTCTCTGTTTCTCTCTGTCTCTCTGTCCCTCTGTCTCTCAATCACTCTCTCACTCTCTCTGTCTGTCTCACTCACTTTCTCTCCTCTCTGTCTCTCTATTATATATACATATATGTATATATATATATATATATATATACATATAGATAGATGGATAGATAGATAGATATATACTTTCAATGTTAGCCTTTAGTTTGGGTTTTTTTTTTTGATTGTTTGCTAGTTTGTTTGTTTTGGTTCTTTTTGCTTTTTTTTTAAACTGATGAGCTATGAATTATATTTGATAGAAACCTAGGGTTTATAATAAAAACTTGAAGTCAGATTTGAAAGCAGGTATTTTTGTGATTCTGGATATGTCATGTAACATTTTCTATCATAGTTTTCTTCAATTTTAAAATGGGAAACACCAATAAACCATACTTTCAGGATAGCTGTAAAGTTCAAATGAGATTATATAAATCACTTAGTGCTTTTTATAATTATAATATAATGTAAAATTATAAGATTGTTATTAAGTTCAAACAAGATAATATTTACAAAACACTTGTGCATGACAAATGCTTGTTCTTTTTTATTCTTCTTTACTTCCTTCATCTTTTCTTCCTTCTTTCCCAAAAACTATGCTTTTTTAAAACCCCAGTCATCATTATTCTCATTACAAAGTAACAGTTTCCCTTATGTGCAATTTTTTTCCTTTGACTTTTGGATATTCCAAATAATTCCATCTAAACCCATTAATTTTTATATTAAAATTTCGGCACAATTTACTTATTCTGATTTCCACAGTTTGTTCTCCTCTATACAGACATGCATCTAACAGGGAGAAATTAACCCAATTCTCAGGCCCTTTCCACTCAATTTTAAATCAGCCACATTCTGACCTTTCATCACTGTTATGATTTCACAATTTTATAGTTCAAGTCATCATTTTTTTTTCAATAATCTTCAGTTATATCCAACACTTCATGACCACATTTGGGCTTTTCTAGTCAACAATACTGGAGTAATTTATAATTTCCCTCTCCTGTCCAGTTTTCATATGAGAAAATAGAAGCAAACAAGGTGAAGTGAATTGTCCAGGGTCAAGCTTGAATTGGAAAAACGGATTTCCTGACTCCAGACCCAGAACTCTATGCATTGTACCACCTAGGTGGTCACTTTACAGATATTCATAATTTTTAGAAAGATATGAGACAGCATGTTTTTATTCCCCACCCTCTCATAGTGTTTTATTTCTTTTTTTCCCCATCCAATGTAAAAATCATCCCATCTGTATGCTAATTTGGCCAAAGACAAATTCAAATAGAATAATGAATACAGTTTATTTCATAACACAAGCCACTGAAAAGAATCATATAGGTAGACTTTATAAAATAGTAAAATGTAGGGGTGTCTAGGTGGCGTAGTGGATAGAGCACTGGCCCTGGAGTCAGGAGTACCTGAGTTCAAATCCAGCCTCAGGCACTTAATAATTACCTAGCCATGTGGGCTTGGGCAAGCCACTTATCCCCATTGCTTTGAAAAATCAATCAATCAATCAATCAATCAATCAATAAATAAATAGAATTCAATTAGTTCAAATCAGTTTACAACTAATTTAAGGAAAGTGACTAAGTCATAAATAAGAGTTCTAAATAATAAAGTCCTTATGCAGTGACTTAAGGAGTAACTTTCATATATATATATATATATATATATATATATATATATATGTATATATGCATTGATTAAAGATGAATATGAAAGGGACAATTTTTTTCTCTCATTTCATTAGAAATTATTTCCAACCCCAAATCATCTCTTTAAAAAATGTTTAAAAGTAGAAGAGAATGTAAGCATTCAGCTAAACTAACAAATTGATGCATCAATCTTTTTATTGCATGCAATATTTCTTCTTCATAGGGAACTATCTTCCCAAATCAGTGAGGGACATGCATTTTTGCACCTTCTCTTCAAATAGACAATAAGGTATTTTAACTTAATAACATTTATATTCACATTTTCATTACTGCATTCAAATTTTCTTATTCTGATATTGTTTGTTTCTAATTGAATCTCTACTTAAAATATTACAATGCTTTTCTGAATTCTTCATGTTCCTTGTTTCTTGTGACAATGTTTAATCTATTAAATTGACATACCATATGTTTCATACATAGTTTGTTTCAGCATGCCCTAACTGATAAATATCTCTTTTGTTTTTAACTCATTGTTACTAAAAATATTTTTTCTATGAATAAAGTAACAGAATTCAACTTCTCAAAAAAGAACTGCTTAAGTAGAAAAAAGAAAAAATAGAACCCTATATCTCAGTGACATTGAATTAAAAATGTGATCTTATATTCTGAGTTCCACACCCAATATCAAATATCAAAAATAAAAGTTCTGCAAGCATAAAAATATTTATAAGATCACTTTTTGTGATATCAAAGTACTAGAGTCAAATCAGATACATACTGAATAGGAATCAATTTAAAGAAATCATTGTACAAGAATGAAGAAGATCTTACTGTTCTATAATAAAAGAATATTAGGAATGCAGAAAAGTGGAAATAAACATGATATGATACAAAATGCATAAATAGGGTTAGAAAAACAATATATGCAACGAAGTTATATATATATATATATATATATATAATTTTCATATAAAGAGAAATATTGCAAGAATGTCTGAAGATCAAGGAAGATAATAGTAGACTTTTGCATAGGTGAACATTTTATGAATAAACTGATAAAGTCATATATCTCAAATATATAAAAAATATCTATTCCTTCTATTAAAAATGGTAAAAACATATGAATAGTAATTTTCAGCAGAAATGATCAAAACTATCTAAAGTCATGTGAGATAAATGCTTTAAATCATCATTGATTAGAAAAATGAATATTGAAGCACTCTTGATATATCATTTAATACCTATTACATTGGCTAAAATCAGTGAAAGGTAAAAGGACAAATATTATTAGGGATGTGGATGATTTGGGGCACTAATTCATTGTTTTTGGAATTGCAAACTGAACTAACCATTTTGGAAATTCAACTAAAATAATGTGCATAGAGTTATTAACCTGTTATTACCAGTTATATTTAATAGATTTTCAGTTTCATGTGAAAATTACTTTTTTATTATAATGTGTTGTGAAAATACTTATTTTGTTCTTTAAATTAAACATAAAACTAATATTTTTAATGAGGTATACACTCTGATATCATGAGGACAGCTTTCTCAAAATATTCAGAACTGAAAACTATGAACAATGGATGTACATATATAAAAAGGAATGAACTTTCTCAAAATGTCAAGATAAGACAGGGGAAATGAGTGAGAAGTTAAATAAATGCAAAGCAAACTTAAAAGATACATCTGCTATAAGGTATTGGAACTAGAATTCAATCTCAAGTCTTTTGTGAGTGGTGAAACATAATTCAAAAATGTTGTGATGGTAGAGATATGAGAACATAGTTTCAGTGTTTAGCTTGGTTAAATATCTTTTAATGTGTTACTGTAGTTACTCTGTTCCAACAAAACAGTTGATCTGAGGATGTTTGTAGACAGTGGAGAAAGGTTAACAGCAATTGGAAGAAGAAAAAAAGTCCATAATGAAGAATTGGGGAAGGTCATAGAGAAAGAATAAATTTAAGGACACACATAGTAGATTGGGTCTTGGCAAAAAAAAAAAAGAAATTTTTTCCTATGTCAGAGATAGAAAAAAGGAGCTAAGAGAGTTTTTAGGTACAAAATGGAAAAGAATAAGGAATATTATGTGACTCCTATTTCTCTGACCAACAATAAGTTACACATTTGCTAAGTGACATAGATTGGGAAGACTTTGAGGTCTTGAGAAAAAATAATAGAATTGTATTAAATATGAGTGTGGATAGAAAAATCAATAAAATAAAAACATATATTTTTCTTTGCAACAGTTAGGGCCCTATTCAGTTTAATTAGACAGAAAGAATCTGTAGTGGAGCCAGTCTTCATGGTTATTTGATTTTTCTCTAAACTTGTTCATTAACTACAGAGAATAATTGTAAAAGAAAGATGGTAGTTTTTTTTTCATCTGAGATTAGAGGTGAGGATAAGTGGGATACGATGACAGGGCGGTTTGAGATGTGTAAGAAGGGAGAACAAGAAACATATGGTAAAGGTCTTTATTTTTTCCAGTGAAATATAAGACAAATTCCTCAGGTGAGACAATATAATGCTTTGGGAAATTTAAAGGAACAAGAGAAGGTTTGGAGTATATGTAGTATATGTTGGTGAAAGTGGAATAGCCAGTGGGTCATGAAGGAATAGGATGTTTCCATTACTCCACTGAAGTCTCAGTTAAGGTTAATAATTTCATATTCTTTTTGTCCTGGATACTTTGAATTTTCTTGTGTCCAATGTTCAAAGTTTTAAAAAAGCAAAATGTGCCTTTCATGACTTTATGTATTTAATTTTAATAATACATTCTTCTTATAATCTATGCTGAAATATATAACCTGTAATTTAATGTTACTATTTTTGTACTTCTTTTAAGAATCTGTTATTACTCTTTTTATGATTTTCTTAGATCTCATTCTTTATTCTTTGATTTCAAATTCTAATATTTTTTGGAATTCCAGCCAAGATGGTGGAGAGAAGACAGGTGCTGTGCTAAATCTCCTGGTTTCCCCTCAGAAATAATATGAAAGAAACTTCTTAACAGAAATTCATTTGCCAAAATCCAGAAAAAGAAGTAAGGAGAACATATACCAACAAGGTCTGTCTCAGGGGACTGTGGGTAAACTGTAGCAGAGAGAGAGACAGCAGGGGTGGGGTAAAGCCAAAGGACCAGACTTAACCAGAGAGGCTTTGACTGTAGGAAACAGGTTCTGAGTCTGGAGAAGCTTTGGCTGGAGCAGCAGTCTGGGGAGCCCCAGTAGGGTTGGAGGGTGAGCTCCAGCCCAGAGACTTGCAGAGTGCAGCTGGACATTGATCCTCTGGGTTCAGGCCTTGAGCATCATACTTTCAGGGGAGTCCTCTTCCCAGAACAAACACAGTAACAGCTCTCTCCAACCCCCACCCCACAGATTCCGGCTTATTCAGCTCAGCTTCCTCAACAGAATAGGGAGATTAACATTTTCAACCCATGGCACAGCCCATATTGGTTAAGGATAATTAAGACATTTCTGATCCCACCACCCCCTTCAGGCCTGGGGAAAAGTCTTCAAATCAAGGCCACAAATACTCCAGAGAAAGTAACAAGCAACCCCTACTGACTGCCCCACTTGCAGTTACTAAACCCACTGAGCAAAACCTCTAGGGTTTTAAAAACCAAACCTCTATGAGCCAGCCCTCCCTAACCCCAATACAAGATCTTAGGAAAATGAAGAAAGGCCATCATGGGGGGGGACTAATTAAAAAGTTACTTGGAGCCACAGATCCCAAACATGAGAGATCTAGAACTTCTGAGGAGAATATGAATTGTTCTCAAGACCATAAAAACTTCCTAGAAGAAATCAGGAAGGAGTTTAAAAATAAAATGGAAAAACTGGGAAAAGAAAATCAAGAGAAAACACCTAACAACAAGGAAACAAATCCTTGGAAAATAAATTTGGACAAATACAAAAAGAAACTAATTCTTTCAAATCCTCAATGTGGCAAAACCAAAAAGAAAATAATTGTCTCAAAACTAAACTTGCACACATGGAAAACTTCAAAAACAGAATTGACCACATAGAAAAGGTAGTATAAAAGTAAATGAAGAAAATCCTACTATTAAAAAATGGAAACTGTGGAAACTGATGATGTCATGAGATAACAAATACCTGTTAAACAAAACCAAAAAATCAAAAGGAATAGAAGATAATGTAAAAGATGTCATTAGGAAAACCACTGACCTGGAGAATAAAAGTAGTAGAGACAATCTAAGATTCACTGGGCTTCATGAAAAGTCTGAAGAGGAAAAATAATCCTGGACTTAATATTACAGGATTTAATGATGGAAAACTGACCTGATGGCATGGAACCAGAGGGCAAAAGATTTATTGAAAGAATACATTTATCCCCTCTGGAAAAGGATCCTAAAGTTGAAACACCAAGGAATACTATGGGCAAATTCCGAGCTATCAGATGAAAGAAAAACCACTGTAAGCAGCAAGAAATAAACAATCCAGATACCCATGAGTCACAATAAGGAATACACAGGAACTGGCTGCAATAACATTAAGGGATTAAAGGGCCTGAATTAAATATTCTGGGGAGCAAGATAGCCTGCAATGAAGCCAACAATCCACTATCCAACAAAACTGAACCTTCTCTTCCAGGGGATAAGATAGACATTCAACAAAATAGACTTCCAACACTTTCTGATGAAAAAGCCAGAGTTAAATAGAAAATTTGGACCTCAAATAGGATGCAAGAGATACAGGAAAAGATAAAGAAAAAGGTTAGGAAGAAAAACCCTTATATCCAATAAGATGAAACTGGCTATATCAACACATGGGAGAAAGATTTAAATAATTCTCGAGAATTGTAATTCTATTACTTAAGCAGAAATGATGGACACTCATGACTTACATGTGACTCTGATAGAATGATTTAAAAGCAATATCTCCTTAAAAAGTTGGGACAGTAAAGAAATGTGAGGATGGAGGAGATTTAATAGTGTGAATCACATTACATAAAGAGGTACAAAAGACCTATTGCAATAGAGGGGAAGAAAGGAGGAGGTGAGAACCACCTGAATCTTACTCTCATTAGATTAACCCTAAAGTTAACATACATACACTTGGTTAAGGTGTGAAACTAAACTTATCTTTCAATTATTAAAAGGGGAATGGGGGAGGGGAGGGAAAGAGGAGCTAGAAGAAGGAAGAAGGGGCAAAGGAAAAGGGGAAATAAAGGGGAGGGGTAGATATGAGGGAGAAAGAACATTGTAGGTGGTATTTAAAAACAAAATACCCAGCAATATGGATAATGGGGAATAAAGGAGAAAAATATAAACAGAGGGAAGATAGCATGGAGGGCAAAAAAGAGTTAGTAATTATAATTTCAAATGTGAATGGGATAAACTCTCCCACAAAAGATAATCAAATAGACTGGATTAAACCCAGATTCCTACAATATGCTACTTACAAGAAACTCAGTTGAAGCACAGAGATATGTACAGAGTAAAGGTAAAAGGATGAAACAAAATATGTTTTGAATCAGCTGAAGATGAAAAAGCAGAGGTAGCAATCCTTATCTCAGACAAAGCAACTGCAAACATAGATAGCATTAAAAGAGATAAGGAAGTAACCTAAATTCTCCTAAAAGGTACAGTAGACAATAAAGTAATTTCAATACAAAATATGTGTGAACCCAATCATATAGCATCCAAATTCTTAGAGGAGAAGTTGAAATTGCTACTGGAAGACACAGCAAAACTCTGCTAGTGGGAGACCTCAACCTCCCACTCTTAGATGTAGGTAAATCTTTATTTTGGTACTAAAAGGTTTTATTTATTTTGAATTTCACATTTTTTTAACTCAGAGTACTTTCATCCCTCCCCCCACGGAAGGAGATTTGCCAGTCTTTACATTATTTCCATGGTATACATTGATCCAAATTGAATGTGATGAGAGAGAAATCATATCCTTGGGAAAGAAATAAAGTATAGGAGGTAGAAAGATTAGACAATACTCTATCAGTATTTTTTCTAAATTAAAGTTAATAGTCCTTGGTCTGTGTTCAAACTTCATGGTTGTTTCTCTGGATACAGAGGGTATTTTCCATTGCAGACAGCCCCAAATTGTCCCTGATTGTTGCACTGATGGAATGAGCACATCCATCGAAGTTAACCATTGCCCCCATATTGCTGTTAGGGTGTACAGTGTTTTTCTGGCTCTGCTCATCTCACTCAGCATCAAGTCATGCAAATCCTTCCAGATTTCCCTGAATTTCCATGCCCCCTGGATTCTAATAGAACAATAGTGTTCCAGGACATATGTATACCACAGTTTACTAATCCATTCCCCAGTGGAAGGACATCTACATGATTTCCAATTCTATGCCACCACAAATAGGGCTGCTATGAATATTTTTGTACAAGTAATGTTTTTACCCTTTTTCATCATCTCTTCAGGATATAGACCGAGGAGTGTTATTGTTGTATCAATGGATATGCACACATTTGTTGCCCTTTTGGCATAGTTCCAAATTAATCTCTGGAAAGGTTGGATGAGTTCACAGCACTGTCAAAAATACAATAATGTTCCAGATTTTCAACAACCCTTCCAACAATGATCAATATCCTTTCTAGTCATAGTGGCTAGTCTGAGAGGTGTCAGGTGGTACCTCAGAGATGCTTTAATTCGCATTTCTCTAATAAGTAATGATTTAGAACAATTTTTCATATGACTATGGATTGCTTTGATTTCCTCATCTGTCCTTTTGTCAATTGGGGAATGCCATCTTTTAAAAACAATTGACTCAGTTCTTTTATGTTTTAGAAATGAATCTTTTGTCAGAAACATTAGTTGCAAATATTCTTTCTCAGTTTACTGCATTTCTTTTGATGTTGGTTACAGTGTTTTTTTCTTTGCAAAAGTTATTTAATTTACTGTAGTCAGAATCATCTAGTTTGTTTTTAGTGATGTTCACCATCTCTTCCTTAGTCATAAACTGCTTGCCTTTCCACAGATCTGACAAATAGACCTTGATCATCTAGTTGGCTTCTAATATTGTTTTGTATGTCTAAATCTTGTATCTATTTGGATCTTATCTTGGTATAGGGTGTGAGGTGTTGGTCTAATCTGAGTTTCTTCCATACTAACTTCCAATTTTCCCAGCAGTTTTTGTGGAAGAGAGAGAGACTTAATTCCAGTAACTGGACTCTTTGGGTTTATTAAGCAGCAGATTATGTCCAACAGTTTTTATCGAAGAGAGAGTTTTTATCCCAATGGCTAGACTCTTTGGCTTTATTAAGCAGCAGATTACTACAATCAGTTCCTGCTATTGCACCTAGTCTATTCCACTGGTCCACCACTCTATTTCTTAGTCAATACCAGACAGTTTTGATGATTTAGGTTTTGTAATATAATTTTAGATCAGGAAAGGTAAAACCAACTTCTTTTCAAATCATTCTCATTTAATCTATGGAAATTCATGACTATTTTTCCTGCATTAATTTACTTGCAACTTTTTCTAGTTCGTTAAAGTAATTTTTTTTTGGAATTTTGATTGGTAGGGCATTAAACAGGTTGTTTAGTTTTGATAGAATTGCCATTTTTATTAGATTGGCTATACCTATTCATGAGCCATTGATGCTTGCCCAGTTATTTGAATCTGATTTAATTTGTGTCAGAAGTATTTTGTAATTGTTTTCAAAAAGTTTCTGAGTCTGCCTTGGCAAAGAAACTCCCAGGTATTTTATATTTTTTTAGCTTTTTTGCAAAGCAAATGGGGTTAAGTGGCTTGACCAAGGCCTCACAGCTAGTAATTATTAAGTGTCTGAGACCGGATATGAACCCAGGTACTCCTGACTCCAGGGTCGGTGCTTTATCCACTATGCCACTTAGCCACCCTGCAGGTATTTTATATTGTCTGAGGTTACTTTTAATGGGATTTCTCTTTCCTGTTCTTTCTGCTGTATCTTGCTAGTCATATATAGAAAGTTGAGTGTTTCTGAGGGTTTATTTTATATCCTGCAACATTGCTAAAATTTATAATTGTTTACAGTAGTTTTTTTGGATGATTTCTTGGTATTCTCTAGTAATATCATCATGTCACCTGCAAAGAATGAAATTTTTGTCTCCTCCTTCCCCATTCTAATTCTTTCAATTACTTTTTCTTCTCTAATTGCTGAAGCTAACATTTCTAATATGATTTTGAGGAGTAGGGGTGATAACAGGCATCCTTGTTTCAGCCCTGATCTTATTGGGAATGCCCCTAGCCTCTCCCCATTGAATATAATATTTATTGTTGACTTCAGATAGATATGGCTTATTATTCTAAGGAACAAACCATTTATTCTTATACTCTCTAGTGTTTTTATTAGGAATGGGTCCTGTATTTGGTCAAAAGTTTTTTCAGTATCTATTAACATAATCATATATGTTCTGATAGGTTTGTAGCTGATATAATTTTTTATAGTTTTCCTAATATTGTACCAAACCTGCATTCTTGGGATAAATCCTCTTTGGTTGAAATGCATTATCCCAGTGATAACTTGTAATAATTTTACTAAGCTTTTAAGCTTTTATTTAAGATATATTCATCAAGGAGATAGGTCTATAATTTTCTTTCTCTGTTTTAACCCATCCTGGTTTAGGTATCAGCACCATATTGGTGTCATAGAAAGAGTTAGACAGAGTTTATTCTAAAGAGTTTATATTGAATTTGGACCAATTGTTCCTTAAATGTTTGGTAGAATTCACTTGTGAATTCATCAAGGCCTAGAGATTTTTTCTTAGGGAGCTCAATGATGTATTCCTGCATTTCTTTTTCTGAGATAGGGTTGTTTGGATATTTAATATCCTCTTCATTATACCTGGGAATTTATATTTTTGTAAATTTTCATCCATTTCACTTAGACTATCAAATTTATTGACAGATTTGGGCAAAATAATTCTGAATATTACTTTAATTTCCTCCTCATTGGTGGTGAGTTTACCTTTCTCATTTATGATACTAGCAATTTGGTTTTCTTCTTTAATTTTTTAATCAAATTGACCAGAGGTTTATCAGTTTTATTTTTTTTCATAAAATCATCTCTTGGTTTTATTTATTAATTCAGTAGTATTTTTGGTTTCATTTTTATTAATTTCTCCTTTAATTTTTTTAGTTTCTAATTTGGTATTTAATTGGGTGTTTTTAATTTGTTCTTTCTCTAATTTTTAGTTGCATATTCAGTTCATTGATTTCCTCTTCTCTAATTTATTCATGTAAGTATTTATTGATATAATATATCCCCTGACAACCCCATTTAGTAAATCCCATAGGTTTGGGTATGTTGTTTCATTGTTGTCATTACGTAGGATAAAATAATTAAGAAACTATTAATTCCAATTCCATATAAACTCTTTGACAAAATAGATAAGAATATATTTTCATTTCCCTATTTCCTTAACACCAATACAGTGCTGATACCTAAACCAGGAAGACTCAAAACAGAGAATGAAAATTATGGATCTATCTTGCTAAGGAATATAGATACACAAGCCTTAAATAAAAGTCCTACCAAAGTGATTACAGCTTGTTTTCCCTAACATAATATACTACAAAGAAGCAAAGTTATTCCAAGAATGAAGGATTGTTTCAATATTGGGAGAACTGTTGATATAAATTAACTATATCAATAACAAGGCTATAAGAAATTGTATGATCATATCAATAGATGCTGAATAATCCTTTGACAAATACAACACCCATTCCTACCAAAAACAGTAGAGAGCATAGGAATAAATGGATTGTTCCTCAGAATGATAAGCAGTCTGAAACTATCAGCAAGCATTATATGCAATGGGTTTAGGCTAGAGACAGTACCAGTATGGTCAGGGATGAAATAAGGATGCCTGTTATCACCACTACTATTCAATATTGTGTTAGAAATTTTAGCTTCAGAAATAAGAGAAGAAAAAGAAATTGAAGGAATCAGAACTTGGAAGAAAAACACAAAACTCTCACTCTTTGCAGATAACATGATGGTATACCAAGAGTCCTAGATAAACCATATAAAAAACTGCTAGAAACAATTAACAACTTTAGCAAAGTTGCAGGATATAAAAATGAACCCTTAAAAACCTTCAGTATTTCTATATTACTAGCAAGATACAGCTAAAAGAGCTAGAAAGAGAAAATCAATTATAAATAACTCTTGACATTAAAAAATACATGGGAATCTTCCTGTTAAGACAGACTCAGAAACTCTATGAAAACAGTTACAAAACACTTTTCATGCAAATAAAATCAGATTTAAAAACCTGGGCAAATATCAACTGATCATGGGTAGGCAGAGCTAATGCAATAAAAATGACAATTCTACTAAATTAATCTTATTTAATGCTCTACCAATCAAAATTCCAAAAAATACTTTAATGAGTTAGAAAAAATTGTAAGTAAATTAATATGGAGAAATAAAAAGTTGAGACTTTCCAGGGATTTAATGAAAAAAAGTGCAAAAGGAGGCAGCTTAGCCTTAACAGATCTAAAATTATATTATATAGCGTCAGTTATCAAAACTGTCTGGTATTGGCTAAGAAATAGACTGGTAGATCAGTGGAAAAATTTGGATCCAGTAGCAGGAAATGATTATAATAATTTGCTGTTTGATAATCATTCTCTGATCTATAAAAACTGTTCAGATAATTGGAAGTTAGTATGAGAGAAACTTGTATTAGACCAACACCTTAGACCCTATACCAAAATAATGTCAAAATGGATACAGTATTTTGACATAAAAGACAATATCATAACAAAACTAGGAGATCAAGGAATACTTTAACTGTCAGATTGATGGAAAGGGCAGCAGTTTATGACCAAGGAAGAGATGGAAAATATCATTACAAACAAATTAGGTAATTTTGATCACACTAAATAAAAACTTCTACACAGAAAAATCACTGTAACCCAGATCAAAAGAAATGCAGCTAATTTGAAACAGTTTTTACAATTAGTGTTCCTGACAAGGGACGCATTTCTAAAATATAGAGAGAGAATTGAGTCACAGTTATTAAAAAAAGCCATTCCCCAATTGTCAAATTGTCAAAAGTATATGCAGAGGCAATTTACAGATGAGGAAATCAAAGTGATCCACAGTCATAACTTATTAGAGAAATGTAAATTAAAGCATCCTTGAGGTACCACTTCACATGTACCAGACTGTCCAATATGGCCAGAAAGGACAATGATCAATGTTGTAAGGGATATGAGAGATCTGGGACAATAATGCATTATTGGTGGAGGCATGAACACATCCGACATTTCTGGAAAGCTGTTTGGAATTTCCCCCAAATGACAATAAAAATGTGAATATACTTTGATCCAGTATACCACTACTGGGACTATCCTGGAGAGATCATGAAAATGGGTAAATAGTTCACTTGTACAAGAATATTCATTGTGGGGCGGCAAGGTGGCACAGTGGATAAAGAACCAGCCCTGGAGTCAGGAGTACCTAGGTTCAAATCCAGTCTCAGACACTTAATAATTACGTAGCTGTGTAGCCTTGGGCAAGCCACTTAACCCCATTTGCTTTGCAAAAACATAAAAAATAATAACCAAACAAAAAAATCAGAATATTCATTGCAGCTCTGTTTTTGGTGGCAAAGAATTAGAAATTAAGTGAATGTCCATTAATTAAGAAATGGCTGAACAAACTGTCTTTGGAACACTATTGTTCTATTAGAAACCAGGAGTGATGGCAATTGAGTGAAGCCTGGAGGGATTTACATGAACTGATGGTGAACAAGATGAGTAGAACCAATACAACATTGTATGCCATAATAGCAATAAGGGTTTGATGATCAATCTTAATGGACTTGCCCATTACATCACTGCAAAAATCAGGGACAATGTTTTGGTATCTGCAATGGAGAATACCATCTGTATCCAGAGAAAGAATTGTCGAGTTTGAATGAAGACCAAATACTATTATCTTTAATTTTAAAAAATCCATTATCTTATGTAATTTTTCTATCTTTTGTATTTTATATTTTTCCTTCACTATATGATTTCTCTCTCAACACATTCAACTTAGTTCAATGTATAACATAGAAAGAATGCAAAGACTAACAGACTCTTCTGTGGGCAGTGGGGGCAGGAAAACAAGATTATGGGACAAGTGTAAAATTTAAAAATAAGTAAAATTTTAAACAAATAAAAATTCTAATGTTTTTGTTCTTTTTGTTTTTCCCAGGAATTTTTATTGGACTTATGACTGATATGTCCCATCTTTTTTCCTATTTTTAATGTGTGCTCCTTTTTTTTGCAACATAATGTAATTAAGTGATTTGCCCAAAGTCACACAGCTAGGTAATTTTTTTAAGTGTCTATGGTTGGATTTGAACTTAGGTCCTCCTGACTCCAGGTCCAGTGCTCTATCCACTGTCCCTTCCCCCAGCTGCCCCTTTTTACCTGTTTTTCTTAACCATTCTCTGTATTTTTATTGCAGACAATGTCCAGAACTAGGGATTCATGAAATCAGCTTTGGTAATTGTTATTTCCAGCCCATGATAAAGAGTTTAAACTTCTAGACAGGGAAAAAAATTACAGAGATCTTTTTGCTAGAATTAAGAATCTATTGTTTTGCTTGTACTCTGGTCAGAGTTCCCATTCTGAGTGACAACCCCAGGGTAAGGAACAGTAGCATACCAGAGCTTGTTGTCACAGTGGAATAGGGACTCTGTGTACAGTTCAAAGGCAATGCAAACATTTTGTGGACAGCAATGGGTCAAACAACAAGTCAGGAGAGTAATAATCACTTCTCATTAAATTATACCATTTTGTAAGAATTGACATTTACACATCCCAAGAAATAAGTGCAATAAACCCCAGTACCCAGGAATGTTGTGTCCTCCACAATGCAAAAAGAGCCCCACTTTAACAAAGATTTAAAACAAAGTCATAGGTTGGGAAAATGAACAAATAAGAAAAAAAAATTTGCTAAAGAAAGATACTTGGCAGAGTAACATGATAACAAAGAAGATCAGAAAATACATCTCAAAGATGACAAAGTCAAAACTTCTACATTCAAGGAAAAAAGAAAACTTCTACATTCACAAGAAAAATATGAATTGATCTTAGGACACAGAAAAACTACAAAAGGATTTTGAAAAGTAACTAAGGAGTAGGAGGAGTTAAGATGGCAGGTTGGAGGTAGGAATTCACAGAAGCTCTTCCCCAGACCACAGCAAATGCCTTAAAATTATGACTTTACAAATTCTAGAGTGACAGAACCCACAGAAAGACTGAATGAAATAATTTTTTGGCCAATGACAATTTGAAAGATCTTCAGGAAGGGTCTCTTCCAACCAAATTTGGAAAGGGTCGTATCATATCTGGTGCAAGTTGTGCCAGAACAAACAGGTCCACCCATCCAGGAACAGTCTTCAGGGTAGTTGAATCCCTGGGGCCACCCAGGTCTGTGGTAGCACAGTTGGATTTCAGAATTATCAATCTAGGGATCACAAAGGACAATTTAAAAGGTCATTTGGAACACTATGCATCAGAAAGAGCATGAAGCCCAGGCCAGAATAGGCCTCAGCACAGCTCCAGACTGGGAAATTGCAGAGTCACCTAGCAGCTGTTTGTAGTGTTCAGGTCATAGAGGAGGGGTTGGGGG